>NC_136262.1:240325864-240343364 GCF_964187855.1 Myxine glutinosa | reverse complement strand
TTGGAAAACCAAATGGGGGTAATGGGAAACCAAATGGGGGTAATGAGGGACGAAGCGAGGGGTACCAGTGAGAAGTTAGACAATAATTTTGAGGGGTTAGACAACGGGATAAAAGAAGTGAAAAAGGGGTTAGAGGGGGTAGAAAATAGAATGGCTGCCCAGGAGAATCAGATAGAGGGAGTGAAAAATGGGTTAGAGGGGTTAGAAAACAGTATGGAAGGCAAATTGAGGGACATGAGGGACCAAGCGGAAAGGGAAGTTAACCAAATGGGGCAGCAGATAGAGGGGGTCAGAATGGGGGTAGAAACCAAACTGGATGCTCACAGGGAGGAAATGGAGCAGATGAGGAGATGGGCAGGAGATGCAAGTGATGGGAGAGGAGATCAGAAGAGGAGTGAGTGAGGAGGTCGGAGGAGTGCGCGAGGAGGTGAGGCACTGTAAGGAGCACATGGAGAAGGAGGTGAGAAAGGGGACTGTAAAGTTACAAGGGGGCATAGAGGACCTGACGCAGGAGGTGGAGCAGCTGACGGTGGGACAAACGGAGTTAGTGGAGCAGGTTCAAAGGAACACTGCGGTATTAGGAGGGTTAAAAGCGACACAAAACGACATAAAAAACGACTTGATAGCGACAAAGAGGGAATGTCAGATGGTACGTGAGGGACTGACAACGAGGTTGGACGAGGTGATAGAGGTAATGGAGACGACGGACCGGCAGGTGAGGACGCACATGGAAACGGTCAAGGTAGCCTTAGAGGATGAGCTTGAGGAGACGTACCGGGGAATAAAAGAGGTGAAGCACAAATTAGAAGAAGTGGAAGAAGGGATGAGCGAAATTAAGAAGCGACGGAGAGGGGATAAGAAAGAGATAAAAGAGGAGATAAAAGAATTGGTCCAAAGTCTGTGTTTGGATCGTGATGATGTGCTCATTAACCGGATGAGGGATTCGCAGGTGATGGAGGAGAAGCGAAGAGAAAGAGGACCCGGTGTAAGTGGTGACCAATATGGTCGTGCGTATGATGCGCCAGGGGATTTAAGAAGCTTGGGGGTCGAGATAGACCCGGGTGTTCGTGAGAGGCCGTTGGTGAAGTGTGCGACAGGTCTGGTGTGCGAAAATGGAGGTGTGCAAGAAAGTCCGACTCTGGGGTGTGTGAGGAAAAAGTGCGTGCCAAGGAGTGAGTGTGCTGGCGGGAGTGAGTCGGTCGTAGCGCGTGTGCGAGGGAGCACATGGAAGCGTGGTGTGGTGAGTGTTACAGAGGGTGTGACCGGAGAGTGTGCGCAAGAGTGTGCGCGAGAAAGGTGTGTGACGGCCAGGTGCATGAGGAAAGAGTGCGCTGTCAGAAGTAAGGAAGAGTGTCCACCTGTGGTGAGTGTTACAGAGGGTGTAACGGGAGAGTGTGCGCGAGGAAGGTGTGTGACGGACAGGTGCATGGGGAAAGAGTGCGCTGTCAAAGGCAAGGAAGAATGCACAGCTGTGGTGAGTGTTACAGAGGGTGTGACGGGAGAGTGTGCGCGAGAAAGGTGTGTGACGGACAGGTGCATGGGGAAAGAGTGCGCTGTCAAGAGTAAGGATGAGTGCGCTGTCAGGAATGGAGGTGAAAGTAGTGAGAGTGACATGGAGCGTGAGTTAGTTGTGACAGGTGAGCGAGGATGTACACCTGGAATAGAAGGATGCACACCTGGAATGGTAGAGCGTGAGTGGGAATGCACGCTGGAGTTGGTGGTGAGGCACGTGGTTGGGTGTGCGAATGAGGGCACACCTGTGATTGTCACAGAGGAGGTGACCGAGGAGGGGGCGCGAAGCGGTGTATTGGTGAGGTGTGCGACCAACGAATGTGTGCCAAAGTGTTTGGTGGTCAGGTGTGTGACCAAGGCTGTGAGTGGAATGGGTGTGCCTGGGTGTGTAAGGAACGGTACAAGGAGCATGGAAACGGCTGGAGGTGTGAGCAAGGAACGGGCTGCGGGGTGTAAGCGTCCAGGTGAAGCATCGACGTTACACGGGTTAGAGGTTAGAGCGACTTTTAGCCGAAGCAGGCCCTCGGTGCGTGCCGGGCCTCGCTTTGAACGGCCGCGTCCAGGCTCCACTAGGCGGAGCTGGCAGCCCGATAGAAAGGGTCGTCATGGCGACCACTTTTTGGTGAGACGTGCCGGCAGGTCGAGATCGGGGCATTGGATGGCTCCGTGCCGAGATGGTGCGTGGGATCTCGGCCCGGGTAAACCTCCTTCCCTGCACCGAATGCGGGACGCACCCAGCCGCTGGCACAGAACAACCAGCATTCATGGCTTGGCTTTACGAAGCCTGGCTTTGGACAGGGATTGGCGCACCGAGAGGTATTAGTGAGTAGACTGGGTGATGAGGTTAGTGTTTTGGACCCAAAATTAGAGAAAAGCAAAATTTGATGATTGGCAGAGGATTGGCAGAGTGATGATTGGTAATGGTACAGTGATTGGCAGATGATTGGCAAATTTTTGATTTGTTGAAATTTGATGTGCAAAATTGGTAGTGAGAGACCCCCGATGTGGTGGGATGGCATCCCTGCCACCCTTCCCATGTAGGGGGGCAAAGGAGCACTAGATTATGGGGTGTATGGCAGTGAAAACTAGCCCGGGTGGGTTAGGATATGGTGTGTAGGGATCTAGCGAAGATTGACATTAGGTAACGTTAAGTTTAGTTAGTGACTGATACCTGTAGTAGGGACGCAGGTAGATTAGTGTGGATGATAATGACGTGGGAGCGCAATAGTTTAAAGGGACGACTGGGAAGCGCAAGTTTCAGAAGGGAGTAGTTAGCTGAGATGATGCCGTGTTTGTGAGAATTGAACAGGTGTGATTGCACAGGTGTGCAACTGGACAGGTGTGTGGAGCAGTGTGTGAGTAGTGAGTGTGGTGGATCAGCGCGAATGCGCTTGGGGAGAGAAGGGTGCAGGTGGCACCAGGTGTGAGAGCACAGGTGTGCAGGTACAGGTGTGTGGAGAGAGTTGGAGTGAGTGGTACGGAGTGGTGTGCATGGTGCGAAGGTGTGGATGGGGGAAGAGTGGACCCCTTTCACGAGTACCCGGGGCGGGTAGTGTAAGTGTTAGGTAGAGGGTGCAGGTAAATTGTGGTTGGATATTGGCATTTGTGGTGCGGTTGCAGAATGGTGTTGTGGATGGGTGCATTAGTGTTGTGGAAATGGCTGGGCGTGTAGCCTGTTAGTGTGTGTAGTTGGTTGGGCACTCCACCACTGTGAGGATGTCGGCCAGGTGAGGCCGCAGGTGGGCTCTGGGAGCCGGTAGAGTTGTGGATGGGGCCCGAGGATCCGGAGGATGGACCCGGGTAGCCCAGTGCCAGAGAGGGCACCGAGTGGGGAGAGTGCCAGAGGGCCTTCCCCAGGTAGTTAGGTTAGGGCAAGGAGCAGGTAAGCTCGGAGGCAACTGCAGTGGTGGAGGTGTGCAGGTGGGTAGACCCACTGGGAGAGGTACACGCCGCAGCCCAGAAATTGTGCGAGGGCACCGGGAGATGAATCGGGGGAGTGAGACCCCAAATTGAAGAGCACCACAGTTTGGCCAATGGGAATTGGTTTTTAGAACCCATAGTGTAAGAGGGCCAATGGTTTGGCCGGAGAAAGACCCCGGGTAGTGTAAAGTTGTTAAAGTCACTTAGGAAATAGTTAGGATTGATGAACCTGTCGCACCATACGCAGCCACTTACCTGTGGTGATGATGATGACTCCACACCTGTGTTTTCTTTGTTTGTGTTGCAGAAATGAGAATTGTTGTTGGATTTGTGAGACGCATCACGACGTGGATGAGACATTGGGGTGATTCCATCTCTCCCTCCCTAGGAGGGACTGATGATGAATTGGTGATGGCAAATTTTGATGTTGAGTTGGAGATGGCAAATTTTGATGAGAGTTGAAAATGGCAAATTTGATTGGTTAGGAGGGAGAGAAGACGAATTTGGTATATGGGAGGAACGGGGAAGACAGTAGGGATGTTTGTTGATTTGTAAAGTAGATGTTTATGGGTAGTGTTGTGTTGTGTGGATACAGTAAGGGGTAAGGGAGGGGCCATGTAGGTTACCTGGTGTGGGGGGGCGTACGATAGGAACGTACCTGTCTCACCTGGTTCCCATGTGCCCCCAGTGTGCATCACCTTACATTGCGTGCACTTTTGCGCCCTTACCACCTTACTCACTTGTTTCTTCTTTTGTCTCCCACCTCCGAGGATCTGGCTTTGGGGTAGAGAGAGAGGAGAGAGAGGTGCTGGCTGCGCAGTTGTGGGCCTGCACTTTCGCTGTTTGCTGCCGGGATCGATACACCATATGGACCGCAATGTTTGTGGCCACCCACAATGGACCGCAGTTCGTTTGCGGCCAAGCACCACCCGGGGATGGACCTATGGGTCAACGTGGCACCTATGCCATACAGGTGAACCACTTTTAGTTACCACCAAGTGCACCACAAGAAGAGCAAGAGACACCTGCAGGGTTAGGGGTTGTCGAATTTATTTTTATTCCAATGAACAATGGTGACTGCACCGATTGGTGGTGGGGTGGTGCTGTTGATGCTCGGGAAGGGTGCTCTGCACGTTATTAAAGGCCGTCG
This sequence comes from Myxine glutinosa, assembly GCF_964187855.1. NCBI lineage: Eukaryota > Metazoa > Chordata > Myxini > Myxiniformes > Myxinidae > Myxine > Myxine glutinosa. The sequence goes on along the minus strand of NC_136262.1, from coordinate 240,338,782 downwards.
GCCACAGAGCACTCGTGGGTTGGTGTATCGATGTTGGCAAGCGCGCTGTCTCTATGCATAACATCTGCATGTGTTCCTCCAAAAACAGGTCCTGGATCGTAGTGTAAATAGCAGCGTAGTCGTGTAAATAATGCTCCCTACCGGCTGTATGTGTAGTTTGCGAATTCTTTCCGGATTCGGTTATCCTGTGGGTGTGTTTCTGTGAGGAGAAGGGTGCAACGTCGCAGGGGGACATATTTACTCATTTGTGAATATCTGTAAAACTGTCGCACTCAGGGTAGAGTTAATAGTAGAGGGAACTACATTGCGTGCCACACTAAAGTAGGTAAAAATTTATCGGGTCGGGACGCCCCGAGGGTAGAGAAGGGTGCAATGTTGCGAATATGGAATTTGGCCTCCATATCCGCTTGTAAATATTCCCCTATTTTCTCCAATACTCCCCAACTTTCCCCAATCCCCCATTCCCTAGTCCCATTGCATGTAAATAACAATCAGTAGAGCCGACCTTCCCCTTATTCCCCCATTGAATGTCGTGCCCAGGTCCACCGCACCACACGTAGCCAACTTTCGGACATCTTCCTAGTTATTCTTAATCTATGTCAGTTAAGGCCTCGTTTCCATTAATTATGACTCTTCGTTGCACCAGAATGTGATTATATGGCATCAGTAGTGAGTTTAGGACCTTTCCCATACCTCCTCCCATCTTCTTCCCCAAACAACAACAATAACAACAACTACAACAACAATTACAACTACAACTACGACTACAACAACAGAGGGGCGGGGAGTGTGCGTCCTCACACCGGCTCGGTTACCCGCCATGACCATACGCTCCACGGCGTTACCCCGAAGGGGCTGGCTGTCAGCTCCTCGTCAGGGGCGGAGCCAGTAACCCCCCCACGCACCCAATGAGAAGCAACGTGCCGATTCCACGAGGCGGAGCTAACGAGCCGAGGGCGTGTCACTCCCCGCCGGATATACGCGGCCCCGCGCCGGATGTGACGTCAGATGCGCCCCCAGCCTGGAGAGAGAAGTCGCCACCCCTCGAGCGCTGCAATACCTCCACCGCATCTCTTAAACTGGACCGTACGTGATCCTGCCCTGAGCCCAGGTGCACCTGGAGCGATCGCTACCCGCCTGTCCTTTGCATCAAACCCCGTGTGAGTGAGCCTTGTCCCGTTTATCTGTCGTCCGTTGGGGTTAATATAAGTGTGTTTAAGTGCCCACCTTCCTATGTTTCCCTCTTGTCCCTGTAATCTAAACCTTCCGCATTATTGTAATAACAACCGTTGAGAACCGTATCCCTGGTGTCGTGTCGTATTAATTCCAGCCGTGTGTCTTCTTTTTCCTTCATTGGTCTAGCATAGCGCGATTAGTCAACGTTCGGGCACAATCGGGTAACTTGTGCAGACGTGGTCATACCATAAAACCGCTCGGTAAATAACATCCAAGCCACGTCTGTAACAATATATATATATATATGTCGTTTTGTGACGACTGTCATCAAAAGTAAAAGTAATATATCTTAACGGAAAAGAAAAAGCGAATTTTAAATATATGTCGACTGTTCTTTTCGGCGGTGTATTTTCGTTTATCATCATGGCGCGATTTTAGAAAATATATCTCTGCATTTTCCTCTCCAATACCTCCTCACACTTTACACACACACCGGCCCATGTTTACATATGCACACACACACAAACATATACACCCACACACATATACACATACACACACACACACACACGTAGACACATATACACATATACACATATGTATACACATATGTATCCACATATACACATATATACACATATACACATCTCCACACACACACACACACACACACACACACACACACACACACACACACACACACACACACACACACACACACACACACACATAGTCACATACACGTACAGACACATATACACACACACATATATATACACATACACACACACACACACACACACACACATATACACATATATATATATATACACACACACACACACACACACGTACAGACACATATACACACACACACATATATATACACACACACACAGACATATATATACACATACAACATGCATTTTAAGGCCATTTTCCCTGCTAGAGCGGGGGTTAGCCTACATACACATACACACACATATATGCACACACACATATATGCACACACACACACATATATGCACACACACACACACACACACACACACACACACACACACACACACACACACACACACACACACACACACACGTACACATGTCCCACATGTCCCACATGTATATATCCCACATCCCACATGTATATACATGTTTAAAGTGTACGTGCCCTTCCCCCCTCCCCCGCCCGGCAACGCTGGGTACTTCTGCTGGTAACTAATAAAATAAAAACGAAGAAATATCTCTCGGTAATTTCATGAAACTCGGTGGAATTGGATGAAATTCGCTCGGTGAATTCACTCGGTTTATTCGGTTCGGCTCGGTTCACTCGGTTTAAAGAAAAAGCGATAATGTCGACATGTTGCCGTCTGTGTCATGTTGGGCGGTGTATGATACGTGTTGGGCGGTTGTTGGTGGTTGGGCGGTGGGCGGTATTTAAAATATATATATCTCTGCATTTTCCCGCGTTGCTGACACCGAGTCCAAAACCATCGATAAAAATGAAATCAGATGGTGAGTTAGATTGGAGATAAAGGCGTGAGAGAGACTCAAGAAGGCCTTGAAGTTACAGGCGTTTGAGATTTCATTTCGTCCTATAAACGGAAACTTTCATCGGATTTTCTTCCCGTTTTTTTTCAACCGAGTCTAAAACGATGTTAGCGACTGCGAAAAATGAAATGATATATCGAATTAGAATTGAAATAAACCTGGGAGAGAGAAAGACAGCACGGGCCTAACTAAAGAGGCCTCAAAGCTATTCGAGAAGGAGGAGTGGGTGGAGCTACTCTGCAAACCGAGTAAGCCACACCCCCGGACAGACGTCCAACAGACAGACAGAATCACCTACGCCTATTATAGTATAGATAACATGATATCTCTAAAAGTTACAGACAGATTCGGCCAAAACTTTGTGGACAGGTTGGGTGTGTGACGAGGACGAATTGATTCGACGTTGGTGAAGATCCAGATCCAGCGTGTGAGTCGGATAGAAAAAAAACATAAACAGTAGAGCCTGGCGGAGGTATATGCACTCCACCGAGTGCTGTTCTAGTTATTATCTGATATCCGTCCATTCAATTACATGTTCCGTCTATTCAATATCTGTGTTCTCTGGCTTTTGTTCTTTATTTAGTAGTAGACTCTAGTGTATTTGGTTGAATCTTCTCTGGATCTGGTGACATCTATGACTCTTCAGCGGTATCCTGGCTGTTATTTTGCTATCTCATGAGGTGCCAAAGTCCCAGGCCTTGCTATAATGCTTCGAGTAATTCCACCACTACTGGGGTTCTTAGAACTGACAGACAGATAGCACTGATGAATCTCCAATTAACATATTTGTGGAACTTGGAAGCTGCTTTCTTGTCTGCCTGTATACTGGGTGGGTCATGGTCACTTCCCCTTGAGATACCAGTCTACAGAGCGGATGGTTCTCGGTGTAACGAAGCCAGATATCCACCCGTGCCTGTTTATTTATCTTGGTCATCTCTAACCTCTGGCTCATTGTTGTTATCTCATCGTGTATCCTGGCAGGAAGAGCTGTGTCCAATGCAATGCTGTGCCTTCTCTATCTTTTATCTCTTGAAGTGGTGCCATTTGGTTGAAAGAATATAGTCTGGGTTTGAATCTTAGCCTATCCACAAATTGTTATTCTGGTGTTTTGCAGACAGTAATTGCAGTATCAATGAGGATGCCATCCTTCGGAGGACAAATAAGCCTTTTTCCCATCCAGGAGAATTCACTGAAGGATGTTCAAATCACATTGTACTGTATACCTTGAAAAGGAGAGGCCATTGTGTGCTGGTACTCTGGCAAAACTCTAAATGCATGCCTTGACAGCGTAGCCTGGCCCTGGGAATTATGAAAACCTGTACCTATACCTGTAGTATTCATGTACATGAAATGAAATCCATATACATGAAAGGTATACACCATCTCGTGTCAACCCCCATCTCTACCCATAATATTTTCTACCCCTCATTGCCCCTCCTTAACGCAACCCTCTCATTGGTAGATTATTGAGTTTTTGAAAGGTTTTATTCACTGTTTCTGAGTTTGTTTTGTTCTTTTGGGGGTTTTTTAAAGGTGTTTTTATCCGTTTAACCAGGAGGGGTTATTAAATATTTTCTGGATTTTTTGGAAGATTTTTTCTGAGGTTTTTTCTGAGTTGTTATTCTGAAGTGTTGTCAGTTTTCTTTTTTCTGTTTTAATTACAGGGGGTTTTTTTCTTCCAGTTTTTGCTGTTTTCTTAAGTTTTTTTCTTTCTTTTTTCTGAGGTTTTTCTGGGGGGTTTTTTTTTTTGCAATTCTACAGATTTTTTTGGACAATCATTCTGAAGTAATAGGGTGAGACTGTCGGATTTTCCAGGATATGAGGATGTTTTCCATTTTTGTGGGGTTTCCTGATACCCCTGAGGTACCCACACTCACTGGTCATAGACTAATCATTTACATATCAGCAGAGAGAGAGAGAGATAGGCAGCTGCTGCCTGCCTAGCAGAAGGATGGGGTACAGTACGACACAATGTAGAGTCATCTGCAAAAAGGAAGAGAGGAGTTTCCAGAGCATCGGAGAGCATTAATATAGATGAGGAATACGACTGGGCTGAGCACACCACCTTGGGGAACTGTGTCCTCCACGAGTAGATAGATGAGAGGAGAGGGTTCCATTCATAGTAGCATGTTGACTGCATTCACAAATCTCATGAAAAAAGCACAAACACGGAAAAAAACCCAGAAAAAAAACAGAGAAAAAAAACAGAAAAAAAAAAATCATTTTCCTGTTTCATTTTTCCTGTTTTTTCCCTAATTACCTCCACCACCAAAGGTGGACAGAGGTTATGTTTTCACCACAGTTTGTTTGTCTGTGACCAGGATATCTCAAAATTGTATGGATATATTTGGACAAAAACGTGGTGGACAGGCTGGGAGTGGGACATGGGCAAATTAATTCAATTATGCTGAAGATCCGGATCTGGATCCCGATTTGGGAACTTTTTTAGGTGATTCTTCTTCATTGAGCGATAGAGCTAAAATTATATATAGCACGATATATCAAAAGATTGTAGACGGATTCAGACAAAACTTAGTGGACAGGTTGGTGTGTGAGAAGGACAAATTGTTTCGATTTTGGTGAAGATCTGAATCCAGATACTTTAGGAGTCGTGGACGGCGAGAGAACGAGGCCATTTGGTTGAGTTCAAAGCTTGTTTATTCGTACAGAACCCAGCACACTCTGTAAAGCCCGTTTATCGGGTAGCAGTATATATATACAATTAAACACGGCGAGAGTGGGCGTGCCCGGGCGGCCTGGGCGAGCCCAGGAAAGGCAAGTCTGGACATGCCCAGGAAAGGCGAGACTGAGCGTCTCCGGGCGGTCTGGGCGAGCCCGGGAAAGGCAAGTCTGGACATGCCCAGGAAAGGCGAGACTGGGCGTCTCCGGGCGGTCTGGGCGAGCGCGGTACAGTGATCGCTCCCTGGTTGTGTCTTCGGCAGGTGTAAGGCGATTGTGTGTGCTCAGCGGCAACCGCTACACGCGCCCCCCCCAGAATCGACTTGCACTGGCAGGGTCAATTTAAGGGGGGTCCTGATGACCCGGCCGAAGCGACCCCTGGAGGGTCGTGGGGGGGGGGGGGTCCGGTGTGGTGGTGGGTGGTCGAGCGGGGGGAACCGTGGACGGGGGGCGGCCTCGCCACGACGTACTCCGCTGTGCGAAGCGCTGGGGGGACGTAGGACCGGGGTTGGGTCGACCGAGGGGCTGGTCAAGTCCTCGGGGGAGGCTGCCGAGGTTCCTCGCGGGCCTCCCGAGGTTGCAGTTCGCGGGTGCAGTGCCGAGAAGGCTCGAGCAGCACTCGGCCTCGGTGCACGCGAAAAGCGGTTGAGCCAACCGAGGGGCTGGTCAAGGCCTCGGGGGAGGCTGCCGAGGTTCCTCGCGGGCCTCCCGAGGATGCAGGGTCGGAGAAGTAGTTGCGGCTGTAGTTGTAGAGTGAAGTTGTGCGAAGGTGACGAACAGCAGTGCGCGCGAAGGTAACGAAGCAGCCGTGCCACGAACGTCAGAGCGCGCGCAAGAGATGAGCAGCAGTGCCACCCACATCGCGTAACTGCGTTCCTTCGGAGGGTCCTGGAGCGGGCTCGTCCCTCCGGTCGTAGAGGAGGAGCCAAGCGCGGTGCGCGAACCACATGGCCGCTCGTCGGTGCCAGAACTCCGGCAGCGCGATCGAAACCGCCGTGTTCGTTTGCAGCCCCCGAATCCGTTCAGGGGTAGACGAGGTCACCAGTTTAGGAGTCGTGGATGGCGAGAGAACGAGGCCATTTGGTTGAGTTCAAAGCTTGTTTATTCGTACAGAACCCAGCACACTCTGTAAAGCCCATTTATCGGGTAGCAGTATATATATACAATTAAACACGGCGAGAGTGGGCGTGCCCAGGCGGCCTGGGCGAGCCCGGGAAAGGCAAGTCTGGACATGCCCGGGAAAGGCGAGACTGGGCGTCTCCGGGCGGTCTGGGCGAGCCCGGTACAGTGATCGCTCCCTGGTTGCCTCTTCGGCAGGTGTAAGGCGATTGTGTGTGCTCAGCGGCAACCGCTACAATACCATAATTTTTAAATTTCTTGAGTAATTCTTCACCATTGAGAGGGAGATGCGGCCAAAAATGATATATAGTACTGTAGGAGTTGCGGACAACGAGAGGGTGAAACACTTCTTGAGTTGTTCAAGGCTCCTCTATTTCAACAGAACTAAAACCCATCCCGGAACTCATGCATCTTTATAACTCCAATCACTTCCGCCCCAGCCTCTTAAGGGGGCGTGGCTCCAACAACCGAGCGCACGCCATGCCCATACCATCAATAGACCCACTGGTCCTGTGCCTGTGGATTATGCCTCAATGGGGTAACCCCCACAGTACAGTATTTCAAAAAAGACAGAACTTAGTGTATGAGTTGGTTAGAGCAGTTTTCTCAACAGAAACTGGCAATGGTCATCTATAAATGACTGCGGACTGCCAATTGGGAACCACATAATTAATGGTCTTTACTGTCTATTAGTCTGGTCTGTTAGGGGGATTTTAAGGGGGGATTGTGCAAATTTGTCTACAAGCATGAAACTTGGCACACTTGTAGTTTGTGACCTGTTGAATTCAAATCTGCCGGGAGCCAAAGCCAATTCTCAATGGGAGCACCATATTTGACACTTCAAAATGGCCGCCACTCAAAAACTGACTTTTCCGTTACTCGCCAACCAAAAGTCACATAATTACAATTAAAAGCACTTTTCTAGGGTTTTGGACCTCACTGATTCTAAATCTGATGTCTGTTTGACAGTAGCCTTGACAGGAAATTGTACTTTTTAAAAATTTTATGTTTGACAATTTTTTTAAATTTTAATTTTTTTATTTAAATTTTATTTTTTTAATTTTATTTCATGAACATGTGATTGTGAGTTCTGGACCTTTGAGCCCAGATCTCTAGAGACTCAGGTGGTCCCTCAACACCAGAGCAGTAATTGGAGTATGACTTCTGTCTGAGGAGATACAGACCCATGACAGAGACCTGGTGAGCATAGCGAGTGCACTTTTTATGATGCTCATGAAGCACAGACTGGGCACGGCCAGATGTGAGGACCTGGGCCTGAGTAAGAATGTTGCTCCACCCAGAGTCCCGCAGCAACTTACCAATGTGTAGAGCGCCCATTATCAGGACCAGCTTATCTTCCCCCATTGTGTCAGGGAATGACCACTGCAGCTGCTTAGCGATGGCATACAGAGGCTGGTCACCACCAAGCACAGGAGTTTGACCAGGGTTGAGGGCCTCTGTGCCTTGCATTGTGAGATGCATTGCATGTTTCATCATAGAAGGTGTGGCTGCTTTGTCAGGGAACAGAGGTAGAACCCCTATCAATGCCTTAGGCTTCACAGAGTCATCACTCATGAGTCGGGAGTTGTAGCCTGACCAGGTGATGACTTCACCTTCTGGCAATGTGTCCTGTTTCAGCACTGTGGACACATGTGCCATCCAGGACTCATCCTTGAATTTGGCTCCATGTAGCAGATTATGAGATGGCCGAGAATTGAGATCTGGAGTACATGGTACATGCAAATCATTGCTTGAGAATTCAGCTGGCTGAACCACTGTGTAGGATTCAGGAAGTTGTGGTACAGTAGTGTCTGTAGGATCCAGCTCGATAGAGGGTCGCTGTACTCCTTGGTTGTCCCAAGACAGGTGGTTTGTCACGCTGATTGCTGTCCCATGGAACTCATCATGGGAGAAGTTACCTTGGTTGCTGCTATCCAAGTTGTCTACATCAAAGGTCACGAAGACCCCACTACGGATGTTTGTGGGCAGCACAACTCCATCCTGGACAAACTGTTTGACGTGTGCTCGTGCCATGGATCGCCTGATCTCCAAGACACGACTGTAAGACACAGAAACCCCAAAGGCATTGGCATTATTGATCTCTTTCTTCCGCCTACCCTCACCATGCAGCTTGAGGCCCTGGTACAAAGGGAAAGGGGTCTCATGTTCTTTGTTGTGACGGATGTTGCTGGACTTTGTGGCATGATGTGAACCACTGCAGGTATTATAAATAATCTGCTGGGCAATGGCGCTTGCAACTCTTGCCCTGCCTTGTACCTGCACCTGCAACTCCTCATTGCTCTGTTCATGCAAGATTGAGGGGCCCTGGAGCAGGATGTTGAGGAAGCTTCTCAGCTGTCCAGGGATGGGAGATGTCAGGGAATCAGAGGCAAAAGAACCAGTAAATGGTTCTTGCCTCTGGAGACAGCATTTCCTAAGTATTACTGCTGCTCGCATCAACAACAAAGCATCATCCTGACCTATCTGGGACTTATGGGCTTCAGCTATTAGATCTCCAACGTTCTGGTTGCTAGAGATATAGACTTCCTTGCCCTGGGAGAACTCTGTCGACTCAGGAAGCAGCTTCAGAAGATACTCCTTGAACCGTGTGGCATGTGGTTCCCTGGTATCAGAACAGGGAATTCCCTGTTGCTCCACAAGTGTTCTATATAACTGTCGCAAAGCAGACAGTTTGAAGACTGAGTCAGAGTCCTCGACTAAAGCAACAATTTGCGCAATGGCAACAGAATTGAAGTGAGGGGCAGGAGGACCTGCAGATGATCTGCGATCCTCAGCACGAGCTGAGTCTCTCAGGTGCAAGTAACACTGTACATGATAGTAAGTGTCACCAGCGTGGGCATCAGCTGCGTGGGCAATCAGTTTGCCCAGAAGATTGAAATTGTTGTTGCTCTGAGCCCAGGTCTTTAAGTTTGTGTCTACATTAAATGTTTCAACTTTACGTAGATTATTTTGGTCCTGTCCCTCACATATTATGCAACATGGAGACTTCTGAGGAGCAGAAGACACTGCAAAACTGGACCATAGTTTCTTAGGTGAGTTTTGGTCACTAGAATCCTCTTTTTCAGTGAACCTTCTCAGGCGAGAGTTACTGCAGTAGGTTCTGCAAACTTTGTGATATTTGGCATTGTGTGTCTGAAGCGTCTTATCAATGCCCTGGCCCTCATCAAGCTGAGCCCATGACACTTTCAAACAAGAAGGCATGACACCAATGGCTTTAAAACCATTCAGATCTTTCTCAATTGAAGCAAGGCTCTCTTCCGTTGGCATCTGCAACCGTTCATCCTTTTCTTCTTGGCAGACACAGCAAAGCTCCGTTGATGGCATCCATCATTGCCATCCACCACCAGTACAGCTAGGACTTCTATTCTCTATTCTTCTATTCTATTCTTCTATTCCCACAGCAGAACGACAGGCACCTGAAATAAAAAAAATAAAATAAAATTTAAATAAAAAAATTAAAATTTAAAAAAATTGTCAAACATAAAATAAAGAAAAATATGTAAAATTTCCTGTCAAGGCTACTGTCAAACAGACATCAGATTTAGAATCAGTGAGGTCCAAACCCCTAGAAAAGTGCTTTTAATTGTAATTATGTGACTTTTGGTTGGCTAGTAATGGAAAAGTCCGTTTTTGAGTGGTGGCCATTTTGAAGTGTCAAATATGGCGCTCCCATTGAGAATTGGCTTTGGCTCCCGGCAGATTTGAATTCAGCATGTCAAAAACTACAAGTGTGCCAAATGTCATGCTTGTAGACAAATCTGCACAATTTTTCCCCTAACAGACCAGACTATATACTTCAGCACGTCATACATCTCGAATATATTTTTACAGTAATATGTATGTATACTTTATATTTGCCTGGTTTACCAGCCTCTGATGCCACCCACCTTCGAGTAGACTTGAACTGCCTGATGGAATGACTTGAAAACATCGTTCTACTCAATGCTGGTAAAAACAAAAAATATACTGCCCCTTGCAAATCAGAGATTTTCTGACTTTTTGTTGGTTTTTTTTCTGTTTTATTTATTTATTTTGTCTCAAAAACTCAGAGAAACCCAATATAAAAAACATAAAATCAAAATCATTCAGCAAAAAAATGAAAAAAGTTCGAAAATGAGCACAAATCTAGGCTTTATGGGAGAGCGGCCAGGTGGAAGTCATTCTTGAAAAAGGCACATGAAAGCATGCCTAGAGTTTGCAGAATGGCATCTGAAAGATTCTGAGAGCACGAGGCAAAATATTCTGTGGTTAGATGAGTCGAAAATTGAACTCTTTAGCCTGAATGCAAAGTGCTACGTCTGGCAGAAACCGAGCACAGCTCATCACCAATCTAACACCATCCCTACCGTGAGGCATGGTGGTGGCAGCATCATCATGCTATGGGGATGCTTTTCAGAGACAGGGAGATGGGAGACTTGTAAGGATAGAGGGAACAATGAATGGAGCCAAATACAGGCAAATACCTGAGGAGAACCTGCTTCAGAGTGCAAAAGACCTGACACTGTGGCGAAGATTTACGTTCCAACAGGACAACGACTCCAATAATACAGCCAAAGCAATACTGAAATGGCTTCAGAACAATAATGTGAAAGTCCTTGAATGGCCAAACTAAAGCCCAGACTTGAATCGCATTGAGAATCTGTGGAGAGACTTGAAGATTGCTGTTCACCAATGCTCCCCTTCTAACTTGACTGAGCTTGAGCAAATCTGCAAGGAAGAATGGGAGAAATTCCCCAAATCCAGATATGTAAAGCTGATACAGACATACCCGAGAAGACTTGAAGCTGTAATCGCTGCCAAAGGAGATTCTATGAAGTATTGACTCAGGGGGCTGAATACTTTGTAAATTACATATTTTTGTATTTAATTTTCAATGAATTTGTAATAAATTCCAAAAACATGTTTTCACTGTCATTATGGGGTATTTTGTGTAAATCGGTGACAAAAAAATTAAATTTAATCCATTTGTATTCATGCGTAGTCCTTTCGTAGTCCTTTCCTGTGTTTAGTTTTGCGTTGAGTAGGCCAGTGAGCTTAGGTGTTCTTTTGGCGCTTTGCTTTGGTGCTTTGAGTTTGGGGCTGAAATGCCACGCGGCAGGCCTGAACAAGTCGACCGAGGCCGAAGGGAGGCGCGGCAGGAGGAGTGGTCGGTAAGCACGAGCCGCCAATCAGGGGTCGAGGGGAGTGGCTAACCACGACGAACAGAGGCGGGGTTTGGAACATTGGAGTCGGGCTGGGGCGGAGCCATATAACCCTGCTCCGAGCCCTCCCCTCCCCCGCCCCCCCCCCCTGAGTTTCGAGAAAGAGATGAGAAGGAGTGAGAAGTTCCCGTTGAGTTCGAGTTGAGGTCGGTCAGAGTCGTGTGCAAGTTACAGTTCCCTGTGAGACGATTTACAGTTCCCTGTGAGAGTGAGTTGGGTTGAGCTTGAGAGCGCGAGTGGAGCTGAGAACGCGAGTGGAGCTAAACGAACGAATTGAATTGCCGATTGTACACGAACTTTCCCCGTGCCCTGTGCTCTGCGCTGTATTAATCGTGCGCTCGAGAGGACGACCCGTGAACTTCTCTTCCTCCATCTCCCCGTGTGCGTGAGTGGGCCCTTCGTCTGGGGAATAAGTAAGATTGATTAAGCTCTGCTCTGTGTCCCCCTTTCCTCCTTCATCATTATCGTTGTAAATAATAATAAATCATGTTCTTCCACTGATTTGACCGTCCTGTCCCTTCCATCCATTGGCATCGCATGGTACGAATAAAACCGCTCGAATCGGGTTCCAATAAAAGTAACAGCACGAGTCACGTGATACGCATACCGCTCGGGCGTACTCGATTAAGCGTGGCTCGTGCGAGGCTCGATCCCCGCTTTCGTGGCAGTGTGGGTTAAAAGTACGTGCGAATTTGGCCCGATACCCTTTTTCACGTTTGCCCGGAAGTGGCGATTCGGCCTCGCGGACCGGAAGACCCAAGGGGAAAAAAGGGGTTTAATCTCCCCTTTGTAACGGGAACGGGCTTCGGGAGATCTGCAACAAAAAATGTATATATATTTATTTATTGTGGTGATATATACATAAGTAGAGATGTGATAAAACAGGTGATGGGATGGATGAAGTTTCTTCCATAAATCCTTTCACATAACCCTATTGGAAGCTGCAGTTTATAGTAAACATGTGAAGTGCAGGATATATCAGGTGGACCATTGCTTGCGTCTCGGTTGGGAAATCAGGATGTTTCCACCTCCGTTACTTCTAGCCCAGCAATGCTAAATCTCGTCTTTGCGATACCTACGGATAAACTCATGAGAATAATTAGAACCTTATCTCATTCATTTTATAGTCGTTCTTTTGTAGTAAAAATACAAATTCCTTGAGTTGCTGGTT
>NC_136262.1:240075864-240320864 GCF_964187855.1 Myxine glutinosa | reverse complement strand
GGTGAAGAATGACTTTAAAAATTCTACTATCTGGATCTGGATCCAGATCTTCACCAAAATTGAATCGATTCTTCCTTGTCACACACGCAACCTGTCCAATAAGTTTCGTCCAAATCCATCCATAACTTTTAGAGATATCCTGCTGTGTATCGTTTTTGGCCCTATCTCCCAATGGTGACGAATCACTTAAAAAAATTAAATAATTTTCATCTCCGAATCCATATTCATATCTTCACCAAAATGGAATCGAATCGTCCTTGTCAGATATCCAACCGGTCCACCAAGTTTCGTCCAAATCCGTCCACAACTTGAGATATCCTGCTATATATCGTTTTTGGCCCTATCTCCCAATGGTGAAGAATCACTTAGAAAATTCTACAAGCCGGATCCGAATCTGTATATTCACCAAAATCTAAATATTTCGTCCGTGTCACATACACTACATCTTTGCCAAATTTCGTCCGAATCCGTGCGCAACTTTTTGAAATATTTTGTTCACAAACGGACAAACAAACGGACAAACAAACAGACAGACAGGCAAGGGTGAAAGCATAACCTCCATCCAACCTTTGGTGGTGGAGGTAATAAATGTCATCGATACTTCCTCCCAGGATGGCCTGCGTTCACATATACGAGGGAAAGTGGTGGGGTTGGTGAGGGGTGAGGGGTGGAGTTCACCTCTTATTGATATCACTGAGGGATATTTCTCAAAGGATGACTTTCTATAATATATACTGACTTTTCCCATCAGGTTGAAATCTAATAATCGTCTCATGAAATCGTTTATTTTTTAAAGCAAACTCGTATAATGCAAAACCATTAAAAAAATTATGCCTCTAACGTGGCTCATTCATTGGAAAATCAATGCAGAACTGGTCTGCTTGATTGAATAACTCTTAATAGTGCATCAATATGTGATTTCATGCCTTCTCGCAACAAAGAGCATCCGCAGCACTCCGTCCTCCACCCTATGGATTGAACAAACATATAATAGGTTTCATTGGATGAAATTGGACCCTCACTCTTAGAAAATACCTTGGGAGTGCTTTTACAGGGGATTAGTTGTGTCAATATTTAACAGAATTATTTAAAAAATTGTTTATTGCTTTTCCGTTCTTATTTTCGCCCCTCATCTGTTTGTGTTTGTGTGTGTGTGTGTGTGTGTGTGTGTGTGTATGTGTGTATGTGTGTTTGTGTGTGTGTGTGTGTGTGTGTGTGTGTGTGTGTGTGTGTGTGTGTGTGTGTGTGTGTGTGTGTGTGTGTGTCGTTGGTTGTTCTCTCCATATGCGGGTTTCAGAAGGTGGAACAAAGCTCTCCCAGGTCTCAAAGTATCTATATATATATATATATATATATATATATATATATGTATTGTTACGGTTTTCCACCTCCCTTCATACCCTTACCAAGGGGGGATTAAGCCCCTTGTTCTTTCTGGGCCGGCGTAACAGAAACAAAAGCTGTATTATGACTGGGATTACGGACAGTAAAATTACAGTTCAGTACTTCATTTAACCCCCACGAGCATTCAGGAGAGCACGTACACGTCGAGGCATGCTGTTCATGAGATTTGCCAAGGTTTGGACAGGAATCGCTTGCCATGCAGTGACAATAGCCTGCTGCAATTCACGCACAGAGGTAGGCTGCTGGTCCAAGTTGTCGATTTGACGCGTTAATTCTGCCCACAAGTTCTCTATCGGATTCATATCCGGGGACATGGCAGGCCACTCCATATGCTCTACACCATGGTCAGCAAGAAAGTGTTGGATCATGCGAGCACGATGAGGCCGTGCATTCTCATCTTGGAAGACAAAGTTTCCTCGAAAGGCTGCACGAGCAAATGGAAGCAATGTTTCTTCCAGAATGACCCTGTACTTGAACTGGTTCAGGTTTCCATTCAGAACAACCAGGTCAGTTTTGCCCCCTGCATGAAAAGCAGCCCAAACGGTCACCCCACCACCTCCCGCTTGGACTCTTGGCACTATGCAATCTTCGTTGTGGGCTTCATGCACTTGGCTGCGCACTCGGACGTGGCCATCTTGACGATAGACAAGAAATCTAGACTCGTCACTGAAGGTCACGTGATTCCAGTGTCCTGGCTGCCATTGACGGTGCTCTCTGGGCCACTGCAATCGGCGCTGGCTGTGTCGTCTGGTCAGGCGTGGCTTTCTCAGGGGACGCCTGGCACGATAGCTTGCTTGAACCAGTCGTTGGTTGACTAGCCTTCTGGATACAGGCACTTTTGTCAGTTGCTGCCACTCAGCCCTAAGCCGATTAGCTGACTTGGTACGGCCATTGCAGACTAACTGGTGCAGCTGGCGATCATGTCTCCTTGTGGTTCTGCGTGGACATCCTGGCCTCGGTATTGGAGAAGGGACACCCCTCTGAGCATTTCGTTTCAGGATCTTTGACACGTGACCTTGAGTGATGCCATACTGCCGAGCAATGGCACGCTGTTTCATGCCCGAATTTCGTAAAGCCACCACTCCATGACAAACAGCATTGTCCTGTTGACGGACCATCTCCAGAGGAAGCGGTAATAACTTTTGTAGACGTGCAGCAGTTGTTTTCCACTAATACAGAATGCAACAACCCTTATATACCCGATTGTGAAGCCAATCGTCAAATGTACCTGTCCTTACATTTTGTCACGCGACCTGTGATATTATCCTGTTATTGACTTCTTGCTGTGAAAGACAATCAGTGACATGGTTCTTTTGACAAAGAAATCACCGAAGCATAAAAGAAACTCACCAGATTGATATACTGAGTTCAGAAAGTAAACCCAAGTCAAGAAAAAAAAAAATTCCATATTAAATCTTCTTTTTTTTGCAATTGTTTTTATGTTTTGCTATGCATTATGTTTTGCACTCTGTCAAAGCGTCTTTGGGCTTCCTGAAAAGCGCTATATAAAATAAATGCATTATTGTACACCGCTCCTTTCCTATGCCATCTCCAGGCATTGCAAATCGTCATTGCCGGGCACCAAAGGGGGCTCGGCAGTGACGCACGCTGAAAGAGAGTACTCAGTTTTCACTCTGGTTGTTTGTTGTACACCGCTCCTTTCCTATACCATCTCCAGGCATTGCAAATCGTCATTGCCGGGCACCAAAGGGGGCTCGGCAGTGACGCACGCTGAAAGAGAGTACTCAGTTTTCACTCTGGTTTCTTTCTTACTTTCTTGGTTGTCCGGGCGATATCTCAGCCATCCTTTGAGCTAGGAAGCTGAAATTTCGGCACAGTAGTGAGCAAGTCCTTTGTCAAATACGGTATTTTTTGTTTTTTGAATAATCAATTAATTGAGGAGTTATTTAATTATTAGCGTTTAATTAAGTACTTATTTAATTAATTAAATTTCATTTCTCTTCTGACCATTATTAACTCAAGCACCTTTTGAGTTAGGAAGCTGATATTTGGACATGCCAATGACCGGGTGATTTGGCTGCAAAGGATATTTTTGATTTATTAATTAATCAATTAATCGATTAATTATTTAATTATTCGATTAATGACAAAAAATTTTTTTTTTTTTAAGTTACAGATTCTGATGAAATAGTGGTAGTTTATGTGTTCTCTGACCAAATTGATTAATAATTTAATTTTTTTATGATTATTATTTATTTATTTTCATTATTAATCATTTATTTATTTTCTTTCTCATTTGGCCAATATCTCAGGCACCTTTTGAGCTGGGAAGCTAATATTTGGACATGAGTGACCAAGTGATGTGGCTATCAAGGATATTTTTGATTTATTGATTAATCATTTCATCTATTAAGTATTTATTGATTAATCGATTAATTATTTATTGAGTAATCAATTATTTAATTTTTTATAAATGACTTATTTAATTAAATTTCTAAAAGATACATCTTCGGATGAAGCATTACTGGTTTAGTTATGCGATTAGCCAATTGATTATGAAAATATTTTGTGATAATCTTTTATTGATTTTAATTATACAATTAATCAATCAATTAGTGTACACCTCTCCCTCCCAATGCAGCCTCAATGAGCTGCACTGCGGTATTGCCGGGTGCCGGAGGCGCCCCGGCAATGCCGCGCTGCAGCATATTTAATTATTTGGCATGGGGCGGTGTACTTTGAATGTATGTGTACTTGTTTGTTTTCTTTCTTGGTTGTCCGGACGATATCTCAGCCATCCTTTGAGCTAGGAAGCTGAAATTTCGGCACAGTAGTGAGCAAGTCCTTTGTCAAATACGGTATTTTTTGTTTTTTGAATAATCAATTAATTGAGGAGTTATTTAATTATTAGCGTTTAATTAAGTACTTATTTAATTAATTAAATTTCATTTCTCTTCTGACCATTATTAACTCAGGCACCTTTTGAGTTAGGAAGCTGATATTTGGACATGCCAATGACCAGGTGATTTGGCTGCAAAGGATATTTTTGATTTATTAATTAATCAATTAATCGATTAATTATTTAATTATTCGATTAATGACAAAAAAATTTTTTTTTTTTAAGTTACAGATTCTGATGAAATAGTGGTAGTTTATGTGTTCTCTGACCAAATTGATTAATAATTTAATTTTTTTATGATTATTATTTATTTATTTTCATTATTAATCATTTATTTATTTTCTTTCTCATTTGGCCAATATCTCAGGCACCTTTTGAGCTGGGAAGCTAATATTTGGACATGAGTGACCAAGTGATGTGGCTATCAAGGATATTTTTGATTTATTGATTAATCATTTCATCTATTAAGTATTTATTGATTAATCGATTAATTATTTATTGAGTAATCAATTAATTATTTAATTTTTTATAAATGACTTATTTAATTAAATTTCTAAAAGATACATCTTCGGATGAAGCACTAGTGCTTTAGGTATGCTATTAGCCAATTGATTAAGAAAATATTTTGTGATAATCTTTTATTGATTTTAATTATACAATTAATCAATCAATTAGTGTACACCTCTCCCTCCCAATGCAGCCTCAATGAGCTGCACTGCGGTATTGCCGGGCGCCGGAGGCGCCCCGGCAATGCCGCGCTGCAGCATATTTAATTATTTGGCATGGGGCGGTGTACTTTGAATGTATGTGTACTTGTTATTATTATTATTATTATTATTAAATGCCAAGTCTGTATATATATATATATATTGTTACGGTACGCGGTTAAGGATGTTATATTTGCCGAGCAGAGGCTCCGCGACCGAACAGTTGTTCCCGGACTCACCCGATTCACCCAGACGTTGGCTGTATCGCGCCACAGCTATTCAATCAGGGAAAAGACAAAGACGACGGATGTGAAGAAAAGGAATAAGAAGACGAGAAAAGGGTTGAAAATACTACTAAATTTATTTACTATTTACAGGCTCAAAATAACCAAGGAGAAGGAAAGATAAGAAAATAATATACAGAAGCTGTTAGAGACACAGGGAAAATACTAGCTTATACAGACTTAATTACCTACCCAGGACAGAACAAACAAAGACGACTCACACGGGGAATGATGATAGGAATTGGCTGGAAGGAGAGGAAAGTCCAATTTGTTCGGCAGCACGAATCGGCACGTTCGGCAGCCGCCGTCCCTTCGCGACCCTGCTCCAAACTGCCGTCCAGGCCCCAAACGGCTGTCGAGTCTTGTTGCTGCTGTAGACACTGCTGCTGGCGAGCAAGGTGATGAATAGCAGGCTTTGTGCTTCCCTGGATGATCTGCTTTTGGACCTCACGACTCAGCCCTGCTCTGACGACCCAGCTCTTTCCTGTCCACCTCACCACGCAGCTCAGCTCAGCCTTTCAGCTCATCTCTTGGACTCATCTGCTTGTCTGCTTGGGGAGCGTCCCGCGGCGGGTTATATAGGCCCCGCCCTTCACCCTTTGCGAACCTCCCCCAAGCATTCTCTCTCCGCCCTCTCAAGCCAAACCCCTCGTTCTGGGTTGGATTAGCGGGGCCGACTTACTCCTCCCCTCTATGACGAGGTGGAGATCCGCCTTTCTTCCCCAACCCTGCCTTGTGGTCAATGGCGGCTTTGGAGGGGATGTAATTGCCAAATTGAGGCTTGGCCATTACGAAAGGGGAAATGGAGGTTTTTGGGAATGGGAATGAAGGGAATCTATCTCTTTTACTCGGTGCAATGGAGTGTCATGTTAATGGACGACAAGGCCTTACCCTAAAACACATAATAAGATATAAGCTACTGAACAAGGGTTTTATCGGGTCCTGCAATGTGGTGTTTCATGGAATAACTACCGGGACGCCCTTTTTACTTTTACACAACACTGGAGGCAGGAGGCGCAGAATAAACAATAATAATAATAAAGCACACAATAAAAAAAATACAGTCCTCATATCCGCAACACTGCACCCTCCTCCTCTTAGGCACGACCCGGGCCTACAACTTTTATTTAGTGTGACACGTAGGTGTAGTTCCCTCTACTTTTAACCTGACCCTGAGTGCGACAGTTTTAAAACATAAATAAATGTGTCCCGCTGCTCCATTGCACCCTGCCTAACAGACTCACGCCCACAGCTAACCGAATTGCGGAATGGTCTTCAAACTACACACTGACGGTGGGGAGCATTATTTACAATTGACGCTACTTTTATTTACAAAACTAACCCAGGACCTGTAATTGTTCTTTCTGGGGGGGGGGAAGACAGTCTGCTCTGCATCGACGCACCATGAAAGCACCCAAAAACGCACCAATACACCCCCAAGCACCAATCGGTGCAGTCACCATTGTTCAATGAAAATAAAAACAACAACCCCTAACCCTGCAGGTGATCTCTTGCTCTTCGGCTCCCTCTGCTGGCTATTATTATTTCTTCCAGTTGTCATTTTCTTTGCTGGTGGCCTATTTGCAATAAAACTTGCCCAAATGTGTCCATTTTATTTATGGCCCACAGGGCTGACTAGTGTGGTTCACCTGTGGGGCATCGGTGCCCTGTGGCCAAGGTCCGCCAGCAAGATTTCGGGCCCTCATGGCCGGTTCCAGCAGAGGGGCCATGCCCCAACCCATGGGGTCCATCAGTGGTGCTCGGCCACAGACATGTGGTCCATAATGTGGTGCATCGATGCAGACAGCTGGTTCTGGGAGCTCCGGGCGCACAATGGAGGACTCACACACGCTCCCCTCGGCGCCCAATGGTGCACAGGTCATGTGGGAGACAAAAGGGGGAAGACAGATGAGCGAGGGGTAAGGTCACAAGGGTACACATCAATAAGGCAATGCAAGGTGAAATGCGTACGGAGGGCGAAGTGAGAAAGCTCGTCCCTACCGTACATCACCCCCCCTGTCACCTACACTACCCTTGCCCTTACCCCATATGTACAAAATCTACACCTTTACAAATTCGTCGCTACTGTCACGTCTTCCCCATATTTCTCCTATTCCAAATTCGTCACCACAATCCCTCTAGCCAAAATTTGCCATCACCAATTCATCATCAATCCTCATAAGGAGGAAGAGATGGAACATCAAGCACAATGTCACACCCACGTCATGATGGGTCTCACAATCCAAAACATTTGCACATAAAAATAATTAAACATGGCATGGTGTGGAGTACCTGTCACCTCAGGTGAGTGGATGTAGATGGTGCAAGGAGATTCTTCATCCTAACTATCCTCTAAATGACTTTAACACACTTTACTCTACCCGGGGTCTCTCCCTGCCAATCCATTGGCCACTTACACTATGGGTTCTAAAATCCAATTCCCATTGACCAAACTGTGGTGCTGCTCAATTTGGGGTCTCACTCCCCCGATTCATCTCCCGGTGCCCTTGCACAATTTCGGGGCTGGGTCGTGTAGCTCTCCCAGCAGGTCTACCCACCTGCACACCTCCACCACTGTAGTTGCCACCCGAGCTTACCTAGCTCCTCACCCTAACCTATCTAATTGGGGAAGGCCCCTCCTGGCTCTGTCACCCCTCGGTGCCCTCTGGCACTGGGCTACCCGGGTCCGTCCTCCGGATCCTAAGGCCCCATCCACAACAACTCTACCGGCTCCCAGAGCCCACCTGCGGCCTCACCTGGCCGACATCCTCACAGTGGTGGAGTGCCCAAACCAACTACACACACTAACAGGCTACACGCCCAGCCATTTCCACAACACTAATGCACCCATCCAAACATCATTCTTCCACCCACACCACAGATGCCAATATCCAACCACAATTTACCTATACCCTCTACCTAACACTTACACTACCCGCCCCGGGTATTCGTGATGGGGGTCCACTCTTCCCCCATTCACACCTTCGCACCATCCACTCCACTCCACAATTTCCACCATACTCACTCCACGACCATCCATTCCAATACTCCATATATTCCACACTCCACGTATTCCATACACCTGTTCCTCATACCTGTTGTTGCACACCTGTGCACTCACATCTGGTGCCACCTGCACCCTCCTCCTCCCTGGACCATTTGGTCAACACAATACAC
This sequence comes from Myxine glutinosa, assembly GCF_964187855.1. Taxonomy (NCBI): domain Eukaryota; kingdom Metazoa; phylum Chordata; class Myxini; order Myxiniformes; family Myxinidae; genus Myxine; species Myxine glutinosa. Next base: position 240,312,432 of record NC_136262.1, on the reverse strand, counting down.
ATCACCATCCCTCATCCATACACTGCTCCATCCACCTGTTCAGTTGCACACCTGTGCAATCACACCTGTTCCTCACACACTTTTCACAATACACTTCTATACACCTCCAACACTCACACGGCATCATCTCATCTAACTACTCCCCTCTGAAACTTGCACTTCCCAGTCGTCCCTTTAAACTATTGCGCTCCCTCGTCATTATCATCCACTCTAAACTACCTGCATCCCCACTACAGGTGTCATTGTCACTACCTAATCTTAACGTTACCTAATGTCAATCTCTAGGGCCCTACACATTATCCAAACCCACCCGGGCTAGTTTTCACTGCCATCAACCCCATAAACTAGTGCTCCTTTGCCCCCCGCTGTGAGGGATGGTGGATTGGCCATCCCTCCACATCGGGGACGTTCCACTACCAATTTTGCTCACCAAATTTCAGCCAATCAAAAATTTGCCACTCACTCTACCATTACCAATCATCACTCTGCCAATCCTTTGCCAATCATCAATTTTTGCCTTTTTCTAATTTTGGGTCCAAAACACTAACCTCATCATTACAGTCTACTTACTAATGCCTCTCGGTGCGCCAATTCACTTCTACAGCCCGGCTTCGTAAAGCCGAGCAATGAATGCGGGTTGTTTCGTGCCAGCGGCTGGATACGTCCCGCATTCGGTGCAGGGAAGGACGCTTACCCGGGCCGAGATCCCACGCACCACCTCGGCACGGAGCCATCCCATGGCCCAACCTCGACCTGCCGGAACATCTCAACAAAAAGGGGTCGCCATGACGACCCTTCCTATCGGGCTGCCCGCTCCGCCTAGTGGAGCACGGACGAGGCCGTTCAAAGCGAGGCACAGCGTGGATCACGTACGGCGGTCCTTTCGAACCCGCCGTGGTTCGGATCCCCGCTGGTCCTCGCGGCACGCGAAGCTGCCCGACGCGCACCGAGGGCCCGATTCGGCTATAAGTCGCTCTAACCGCTAACCCGGTTACCGTCGATGCCTCACCTGCATGCTTACACCCCGCAGCCCGTTCCTTGCTCATACATCCAGCTGTTCCCATGCTCCTCGTCATTGCACCTTCTCTTACACACCCAGGTGCACTCATTCCGCTCACAGACTTGGTCACACACCTGACCACCAAACACCTTGGCACACATTCGTCGTTCGCACACCTCACCAACACACCTCTTCGCGCCCCCTCCTCGGTCACCTCCTCTGTGACAACCACAGGTGTGCTCTCACTCGCACACCCAACCACGTGCCTCACTACCAACTCAAGTGTGCATTCCCACACACGCTCTACCATTCCAGGTGTGCATCCCTCCATTCCAGGTGTACATCCTCGCTTACCTGTCACAACCAACTCACGCTCCGTATCACTGTCACTACTTTCACCACCACTCTTGACAGCGCACTCACCCTTACTCTCGACAGCGCACTCTTTCCTCATGCACCTGTCCATTACACACCTTTCTCGCGCACCCTCTTGCGCACACTCTCCCGTTACATCCTCTGTAACACTCACCACAGGCATGCATTCTCCCTTACTCTCGACCGCGCACTCTTTCCTCATGCACCCATCCGTTACACACCTTTCTCGCGCACACTCTTGCGCACACTCTCCCGTTACACCCTCTGGAACACTCACCATAGGCGTGCATTTTCTTGTTACATCCTCTGTAACACTCCTCACTACGCGCTTCCATGTGCTCCCTCACACACGCGCTACGACCGACTCACTCTCGACAGCACACTCACTCCTCGGCGCGTACTTTTTCCTCACACACCCCAGAGTCGGACATTCTCGCACACCTCCTCCTTCGCACACCGTATCTGTCGCACACTTCACCAACGGCCTCTCACGAACACCCGGATCCAATTCAACCCCCAAGCCGACTGAAGCTCCCCTCACATCATGTACATTTCCTCGTATATCGCCACTCACCTTGGCACCTCGTCTATTTGGTTAGTGAGCACAACATCACGATTTGAGCACCGACCTTGTACATATTCCATTACTTCCTCCTTTATCTCCCTCTTAGTTTCTGTCCGTCCCTTCTTAATTTCACTCACCTCTTCTTCCACTTCCTATAATTTTTGCTTCACCTCTTTTATTTCCGGTGCGTCTCCTCAAGTTCGTCCTCTAAGGCTATCTTGACCGTCTCTATGTGCGTCCTCACCTGCCGGTCCTTCGTCTCCATTATCTCTGTCACCTCGTCCAACCTCGTTGTCAGTCCCTCAGGTACCATCTGACATTGCCTCTGTGTCGCTATTAAGTCGTCCTTGATGTCTCTTTGTGTCGCTTTTAACCCTCCTAGTACCGCAGTGTTCCTTTGAACCTGCTCCACTAACTCTTTTTGTCCCTCCGTCAGCTGTTCCACCTCCTCTGTCAGGTCCTCTATTCCCCCTGTAACCTAGCCGTATTATTCCTCACCTCTTTCTCTATATGCTTTTCACCTCGCTTTACCTCCTCGCGTACCCCCGAGACCTCCTCACTTACACCTCGTCGTATCTCCTCTTTCATCTCCTCCCTCTCTTTTGTAGATGCCACCCTCATCTGTCCCAATTCATCCCTCTGAGCATCCAATTTACTTTCTACCCCGATTTTCACCTCCTCTATCTGCTCTCCCATTTGTTTAATTTCTCGGGCGGATTGCTCCCCTATCTCCCGCAATTTGTCTTCCATCCTATTTTCTAACCCCATTAACCCATTTTTCACCCCCTCTAACTGATTCTCCTGGGCAGCCATTCTATTTTCCACCCCCGTTAACCCATTCTTTACCTCTTTTATCCCGTTGTCTAACCCCTCAAATTTAGCTTCTAGCCGTTCCCCCATTTCTCCCTTTTTTGCTTCTAGCCTGTCCATACTGTCGTTTTTTTCCTGCATTTCCACCATGAATTGGGCCATGAAGGCTTGCATTTGGGCCGCACTCATTGGTTCCGTGGCCGTGGCCCCCTCAACCACGTGCGCGAGAGCGCCATTTTGTGCGCCTGATACCCCCTCAACCACATCCTCCATATACATTTCCCCGAGGTCCTGGGTCGATTCTACCCGGTCTATCTGTATCTCTCCCAATGGCATCCCGTCGCCTTGACCAGCCATGGCGCGATTTCAAAATTCGGGTTTTTGTAAAACAAAAGCAAATTTCGGCTACTCCAAATTTTGACCAAATTTTTTTTTTTCTAGCTGTTTTAAAATTTTGGTTCGGGCCTCGTATCTCACTCCCCGACACCAATTGTTATGGTATGCGGTTAAGGATGTTATATTTGCCGAGCGGAGGCTCCGCGACCGAACAGTTGTTCCCCGACTCACCCGATTCACCCAGACGTTGGCCGTATCGCGCCACAGCTATTCAATCAGGGAAAAGACAAAGACGACGGATGTGAAGAAAAGGAATAAGAAGACGAGAAAAGGGTTGAAAATACTACTAAATTTATTTACTATTTACAGGCTCAAAATAACCAAGGAGAAGGAAAGATAAGAAAATAATATACAGAAGCTTTTAGAGACACAGGGAAAATACTAGCTTATACAGACTTAATTACCTACCCAGGACAGAACAAACAAAGACGACTCACACGGGGAATGATGATAGGAATTGGCTGGAAGGAGAGGAAAGTCCAATTTGTTCGGCAGCACGAATCGGCGCGTTCGGCAGCCGCCGTCCCTTCGCGACCCTGCTCCAAACTGCCGTCCAGGCCCCAAACGGCTGTCGAGTCTTGTTGCTGCTGTAGACGCTGCTGCTGGCGAGCAAGGTGACGAATAGCAGGCCTTGTGCTTCCCTGGATGATCTTCTGCTTTTGGACCTCACGACTCAGCCCTGCTCTGACGACCCAGCTCTTTCCTGTCCACCTCACCACGCAGCTCAGCTCAGCCTTTCAGCTCATCTCTTGGACTCATCTGCTTGTCTGCTTGGGGAGCGTCCCGCGGCGGGTTATATAGGCCCCACCCTTCACCCTTTGCGAACCTCCCCGAAGCATTCTCTCTCCGCCCTCTCAAGCCAAACCCCTCGTTCTGGGTTGGATGAGTGGGGCCGACTTACTCCTCCCCTCTATGACTAGGTGGAGATCCGCCTTTCTTCCCCAACCCTGCCTCGTGGTCAATGGCGGCTTTGGAGGGGATGTAATTGCCAAATTGAGGCTTGGCCATTACGAAAGGGGAAATGGAGGTTTTTGGGAATGGGAATGAAGGGAATCTATCTCTTTTACTCGGTGCAATGGAGTGTCATGTTAATGGACGACAAGGCCTTACCCTAAAACACACAATAAGATATAAGCTACTGAACAAGGGTTTTATTGGGTCCTGCAATGTGGTGTTTCATGGATTAACTACCGGGACGCCCTTTTTACTTTTACACAACACTGGAGGCAGGAGGCGCAGAATAAACAATAATAATAATAAAGCACACAATAAAAAAAATACAGTCCTCATATCCGCAACAATATATATATAATATATATATATATATATATATATATATATATATATATATTGTTATGAATTTGGTAGAGCAACATCTAGAGCTAGGTAGATCTGTATAGGTAGGTATTCGACTGTCGTGACAGGGACTCTACATGTAATAAGTTCTTGATGTTTAGGCGTTTGTCGGGGTAATATGTACGATTGTGGATCTACCTGGAGATTCGGGTGTTAAATAGTGAGGGATTAAAGGTAACGCCCCTGTGAGTTTCACCTAGTAGTCAAACCTTTGTCCATTATGGCACTCCAAACCACATAAACATTAGTTAGGTCCTTAGCGCAACATTAAATAATTCCTTTCCCTGACAATGACTTCGGAACAAACGGACAGGAAACCAGGCTAGGACACCGCCGATGATGGCCGCAGCCAGCTACACCTCCGCTGGGCCTCGAGTGCCACGCGCTATCACAACACTACAGGCCTGTGATTCGGTGGAGGGCACTGATTGGGTGGCGCACCAAGGAACGTGACGTCACCAGCGAGGTTATTTAAGGGAGCGCCGAACGCTCTCTTGGTTCTTTGTTCTTGTTCTCTTGCCTCTCTGGCGTCTGGCAGTGCAGCTTTTGGTCTCTTGTGGTTCATGCTTTTAGTTGCGCAGCAGTTGAGAAGAGTTCTGCAGAAGAGTTGGCTGCCAGCACTCCCGCAGAGAGTTCACTTCAGTTGAGCCGGAGGAGTTGAGATGAGACCAGTCCCGGAGCGAGTTGGAGGGACGAGACGTGCAGTCAAACCTGCGTTCTCCCCGTTCCTGTCTTTTCGTGCTTCGTGTGGGGATCGATCTTGGGTGAAGCCGCTGGCCTGTGTTGGGTGCCTTGGAGATTGGTGCATCGACCTCGTGGGCGGCGAGAGGATCGGAGCTTGGAGAAGGCCTGGTGGCGGCTGAGCGCGGCCGTGTTACAAGAAGACGACAGAGACAGATAAGCCCGGGCTCCGCGTACACTGTACACGACGTGACGTGTTTCTTTTGTAATTCATAATCTCCCTCGTATCGTGTTTGATATCTGTTGTGTGTGGGATCCCAATTTAGGCTTCTGATTGGAGTTATTACCGGTGCGGGCTTTTTCACTGTCTTTACTTTTCATTAATAAATCCTTGTATTATTTTCTGTATATATCTGAACGCAGTTTCCTGGGTGTTTCATTTTAATAGATAAGGCTGCGGAGCTTGCTGTGTCCGCCATTCCGCGCGTTTAACTTTGTGTTGATTTGGAATCCGCCATTGAGTTTTCGCCTCGGGAGTGTAAAGCCTCGCAATCGGCCATCCGCAACTGTGGTGTTAATCGCGGTAGCGTAACAAGTGGTGTCAGGAGTGTAGGATTCGAACCCGTCGGACAAATTTTTTTGTCCGCGGCGAGACATCGACACGGTCGGGCGTGCATTGCGCCCGACGTTCGAACGCAAGATTTTTATAGTCGAGGCGGAGAAATTTAATAATCAATTGGGCAAACGGAGCGCGATATCGCGTCTTCGTCAAATTTAAATTGTTTCAGGAATTATTAAAATAAATACGCGCGCGGGAAACAATCTTCCGGAAAGCGGATGTCGGAAATTGATGAGATGGAAGTACGCAGCGAGGCCTCCGTCAGCGTCGGGAGTGAGCCGGAAATAGGGGAATTAGATGTCGAGGTGAGCCTTGGAACCTCCCCCGTCCCGAGCACCAACTTATCCCCCTCCCCCACCAGGGAGTCGGGAGCAGTAGGAACGGCCCCGACAACCGACCAGATGTTGGGTCAATTGCTTCGAAAAATGGAAGGGATGGAAAATAACATTAAAAAAAATATGGGAGACATGAACGCACAGAGTGAGCGAGCCAGTCGGGAATTGAATGACAAAATTGAAGGGATGGAAAAGAACAGTGAGCGATTGGGAAAGCAGATGGGAGACATGAACGCACAGGGTGAGCGAAACCTTGCAGAAATTCGGGGAATGAGTGATCGATTGGAGGAACAAATTGAAGGGATGGAAAATAAAATGGAGTCGCAGGGGAAGGAATGTAGGGAAGGACTGAAGGATATGAGTGACCAAATTAATGGATTGAAAGGGGAAATGAATGCTCAGAACGAGCAATTGGAGAACAAAATTGATGCCCAAACAAAAAACATGGAGGGCCAAATGGGTAGATTAGAGGAGGGTTTGAAAGAACAGATCAAAGGGATGGACAGCAAAATTGAGGGATTGGAGGGAAAAGTGAATGAACAAATGAAAGAGAGGAATGAAAAATTGGAAGGAAATTTGGAATGTGAGAGTTGTAATGGGGAATGTTTCCCACATTCTGGCCTGGTTGTTTATCGGGACCGTGTGGATGTCACAACACCCCAACTGGGGGATGAATTTGGAATTGTGCAGCACCAGGGCGGTGGTGCGGAGCAAGAGGGGGTAGAGTTTTTGGGGGTCCGTGCAATGGAGCCGGACCAGGTATTTATTGGGGATATTGATCAAAGCCTGGCGGGGCCAGGAATGATTTGTGGAAATGATGAGGATGAGGATGATTCGATCCAGCGGCTGGAGACCTGTGACAGTCCCATGGAGGTAGAGCTTGTCCAGGCCCAAAGGAGTCTGGGGGAAGAGGTGAGTTGGTCCAAGGAGGTGGTTGGAATGACCGAGGGGACGCTCACCGTACACTGCTATTTGGAAACAGAGGCTCCAAAATTGGACAACCATTTGGGGGAGTGTGTTGGCTCCGGGCTGGATTTGGATCTTGGAGGATCGGGAGATAGAGCTTCTGGAGATTTGGTCCCTGTAGGGAATTTGGATCAACTGCAGGGAGGGGCAGAACACCCGGTGGTAGAGGTTGTTCCCTGCAGCTGCGGTTTGGCAGTGGGAATGAAAATTTGTAAAATAAAATTTAAAATAAAATTACAATGGGAACTTGATTTGGAGCAGCCATGGTTGGGATTGGTCCCCGGGCTGCGGGATCTGGACATGGAGAGGTCATGGGTGATGGCCTCGGGCAAAAGTTGCCCCTTTCAAAATTTGGGTATGCCAGCCAGCTGGGGGGCTGTGATGGCGAGATTTGGACGTGGGGTCCAGCCTTGGGTGTCGAGGTACGACCTGGGTCCCACGGGGGGTCTGGTGGAGTGTGGCGTCCCTTGTCCGTCGGGGCGCCGTCCGAGCTGGTGGCTCGGGCCGGCAGGGTCACCGGACCCTGGTGGGGGTTAAGACCTCCAGAGGGGTCCGAGGTGGTTTCTCAAGCCTGGGTTGGCATTTATTGAGGACCACTAGGGGGAGGTGTTGTGGGTCGCGCTTTGGTGGTGGCACCGCAGATGGCCAGCTTGGGCCTGATGTAGTGATCACCCGGGCATGCGACCTGACACCCTCTCCCTGAGACTTTGGGACAACTGGCATGTGATGACCTGCCATGCCGTGTTGGTCGATGGACGCGGGTCAAACCGAATGGACAGGGATGGAGATAGCCTGCCGGACAACCATTGGGGCATCTGTGGAACGTGATGGTGTGAGTGACCTTCCACAGATGCTCCGTTCTGATTTATGGACTCTCGGGTTGGGAAGAGAGCCATGGGGATGTGAATCGGGAGATGTGTAACGAGCCGAGCATATGGGCCATGCTCGGCTGGCATGTGTATGGCAAAGCATCCTTCTTTGGTGAGGTTAGTGAAATGTGACAAATGGTTGGCCTGGGTAATCTGTGGGTTAGATGGAAATTTAAGGGTGGATTTTGAAATGCCATGGTGGACACTGTACAGTGACGCCATTATTGATCCAGGTGTGTAGACCAAAGTGTTGGAGGCTGTGATGAAATTAATAGGGTAGCAAGACACAGCTTTCAACTGGTTGCGGGGGCAACTGTGCTGATATTTGGGACGCGGGGATGATGGGGATGTAGTTGTGTAGCCTGAGGGTCAACGTGGTGCTGTGCGTGTCCGAGGTGTGTGGACCATGTCTTCTGGGTGGGTCTCCTGGTGGAGCATGGCTGTTGACTGGACCTTGGTGTGGTCAAGTGTGGGTGAGCACTGGGGGGCTGCAGTTCTGTAGGCAGACTGGGGGATGATGGGGAGGTGCAGGGGACGTGGCTGTAGGGATGCCACGCACTGCGACCGTGCCCCCCAGGGCCGAGGTTGTGTGTGCGGTAGTGTGTGTTGTGGCAGCAAGTGCTCACCACATTGGCCAGCTGGGGCTGCTGCAGCTGTGTTCCTCGCAGGGGGGCCAAAGGATGGATGGTGGGTCGCGCCCTTATGGACACTCATGGGCCATGTTGGCGTTTTGACTGCTCACCTTGTCCCGGTGACCCTTGCACGGTAGAGGTGCAGAGCTGTCATGGCCACAGGTAGTTGTGTAGCGAGGATCACGTTGGATGCGGATCCACATACCTGCCAGTGTAGTGGGGACAAAAGAGAAATTTGGGAGTATTTGGTAGGCCCAATGTGAAATTTTGGGATTTTGAGGGTGGATGACACTCTTGGACCGACCAACCTGCAACTACCTGCACTTGAGGTGAGTGTTTTGAGGAGTACTGTCCCAGGCTTCAGGACTTGCTTTGGAAATTGGGGACATGTAATTTGGAGTTGGGAGGCGGGTGAGAATGATGACATGGCCGGTGAGGGGATGGAATGGGAGCCACCCAGTGTCTTGTGGGTGGCGTATGTTTTTGTGTTGTGGTTCTGTGTTTTGATGTGGTTGTGAGAATGGAACCTGGAGAGTGAGTGATGATTATTGGAGATAATGAAGGGTGATAATTGTGCTTTTTGGAAATGTGCTAATGGAAATGTGTAAGGATTCAATGATTCGAACTGTGAATGGGATTTCACATTGGCAGGCCATGGCAAGCCTTGTAACACCTTTTACACCAAGAATTGTACTGAATTGTGCTGAGTTGTGTGGAGAATTGAATGGCAGCGGGGGAGGAAGTGTGTTTTGGGGTCTTGTGGGTGGGGAAGGTGTGTGTGTCCGCAGGTACAGAGCAAGCTCTGAGGAGCGATGCCTGTGGGCCCCCCTCTGCGGCAATTACCCCTGGCAGCCGGTGGTAACTGGAAATTGGAGCTCGTCGGTGGAGGGTCTGGTTGGGCGCCGCGGGGTGAGGAAGTCCCCCGGCGACCCGTGTTGCTGCGCGGAAGCAGGAGGCAAAGGAGCCTGGTGTGTGTGGAGACCCTCACCGGCGAGGTAACGGCGGAAAGGGGCTGTTGGGCTGTCACGGGGCCAAGAGGTAAAGGGGGGGGGGGGGGGGGCAATGAACTTGTAAGTCGGTTGACTTGTTTTTGGGACTGCGGGCACCACAGCCTGATGCGCCCCCACCATCTTTTTGTGCGGTACCTCCCCGCTGCCTAGTTCAGGAATGCACACACATGCGAATGACATCAATGCCATGGTCCTGCAAGGGGGGTGTATTGAGAAGAACCTTATTGATTTTTGAAATGCCTTGATGACCTATGGAATGAGAATGAGTGGTTAAGGGGTTGTGTTGTACGAAGGTGGGCGAAATCCACCGAGCCATGTCACTCACCTGTAACATCTGGACAGGGCCCATGGAAATTTAGGGGGATGCATTGGGAATGGCCCCGCAGGTAAGGTTGTGTCTTGTGGCATCCACCGGGGGACGCGGTCTGTAGATTGGGGTCGGTACAAATGTTTATCGAGTTTTTGGAATTTTCTGGTTATGGTTAAGTTTTGTGGTTAAGTTAGTGTTGCGTGTTGTTTGTTTCCTCCCTCCACAGGAGCGATGGAATGAAGATCAATGTACATACTTGCATGATGGTTAAGGGGTTTAGCATGTTAAGGAAGTGTAGGTAGGTAGTCCGACTCACTTCCCACAGCCCTTCCTGATTTATTTCATAGGTTAATTAAGTGTGTGACAGTAAGTGTTAAGGCTGGAATGGTAGCGCCTGCGGTGAACCTTGCAGGAGCTACGGTTCCAGGGGGGAGGCTGTGTTATGAATTTGGTAGAGCAACATCTAGAGCTAGGTAGATCTGTATAGGTAGGTATTCGACTGTCGTGACAGGGACTCTACATGTAATAAGTTCTTGATGTTTAGGCGTTTGTCGGGGTAATATGTATGATTGTGGATCTACCTGGAGATTCGGGTGTTAAATAGTGAGGGATTAAAGGTAACGCCCCTGTGAGTTTCACCTAGTAGTCAAACCTTTGTCCATTATGGCACTCCAAACCACATAAACATTAGTTAGGTCCTTAGCGCAACATTAAATAATTCCTTTCCCTGACAATGACTTCGGAACAAACGGACAGGAAACCAGGCTAGGACACCGCCGATGATGGCCGCAGCCAGCTACACCTCCGCTGGGCCTCGAGTGCCACGCGCTATCACAACACTACAGGCCTGTGATTCGGTGGAGGGCACTGATTGGGTGGCGCACCAAGGAACGTGACGTCACCAGCGAGGTTATTTAAGGGAGCGCCGAACGCTCTCTTGGTTCTTTGTTCTTGTTCTTTTGCCTCTCTGGCATCTGGCAGTGCAGCTTTTGGTCTCTTGTGGTTCATGCTTTTAGTTGCGCAGCAGTTGAGAAGAGTTCTGCAGAAGAGTTGGCTGCCAGCACTCCCGCAGAGAGTTCACTTCAGTTGAGCCGGAGGAGTTGAGTTGAGACCAGTCCCGGAGCGAGTTGGAGGGACGAGACGTGCAGTCAAACCTGCGTTCTCCCCGTTCCTGTCTTTTCGTGCTTCATGTGGGGATCGATCTTGGGTGAAGCCGCTGGCCTGCGTTGGGTGCCTTGGAGATTGGTGCACCGACCTCGTGGGCGGCGAGAGGATCGGAGCTTGGAGAAGGCCTGGTGGCGGCTGAGCGCGGCCGTGTTACAAGAAGACGACAGAGACAGATAAGCCCGGGCTCCGCGTACACTGTACACGACGTGACGTGTTTCTTTTGTAATTCATAATCTCCCTCGTATCGTGTTTGATATCTGTTGTGTGTGGGATCCCAATTTAGGCTTCTGATTAGAGTTATTACCGGCGCGGGCTTTCTCACTGTCTTTACTTTTCATTAATAAATCCTTGTATTATTTTCTGTATATATCTGAACGCAGTTTCCTGGGTGTTTCATTTTAATAGATAAGGCTGCGGAGCTTGCTGTGTCCGCCATTCCACACGTTTAACTTTGTGTTGATTTGGAATCCGCCATTGAGTTTTCGCCTCGGGAGTGTAAAGCCTCGCAATCGGCCATCCGCAACTGTGGTGTTAATCGCGGTTGCGTAACAATATATATATATATATATATATATATATATATATATATATATATATATATATATATATATATATTGTTACGGATCGCGGTTTAGATGTTACTTTGGGCCGAGCGGATGGTCCAACCGCGACCGTTACAGGATCCCCAATTGGCCCGACTCCCCCAACGTTGACCAGATCGCACCACAGATATTCAATCGGGAAACCTCTAAAGCGACCGAAAGAGAAGGAAGAGAGAAGAAGACAGAGTACGGAGGAAGAACAGATTTATTATACACACACAAGCAAAAAGAAGGAGCGACCAAAGTTATTTACAAGCAATGGATGGAAGAAGCAGTCACACAGTGAATCGTTAACTTATACTATTCAATTTACTTAACCCCAGGACAACATTCAAGACAGACGACGTTCACACTTACACGGGGGAGATTGCAGGCAGGAATGGCGGAGGTGGGTTGCTGGAGAGGGAGGCAGGGTCAGGTCCCTGCAACCGGCAGGGCTGGAGGTAGCAGCTCCCAATTCTTCGCGTTTTTGGCGGGAAAACCCTTGGTCGCGTCGACGCTGCTGATGCTGTGGATGTCACGCGCTGGCTCGGTCACACCTGCTCCTCTCCTTCTGGTGGCGCCGTCTCCCTCCTCTCAGCGCGTCTCTCCAAAGCTTGTTTCCTCTCCAAGTATCTCTCCTTTTTGGTTTGGAGCGTCTCTCATCTCACAGCTCACAGCTCACAGCTCATCTCTCATGTCCTCTCTCATGTCATCTCCTGAAGCAGTCCCTTCCAGTCGCTTTTATTACTCGGGGCGGAATCAAGCCGCCGGCTGCGAGGGCACGCCTACCGGGTCGCTAACCGCGGTGCTGGTTGGCTGTTAGGGCTGTCCGATTCCTCCTTTGATCATGACGACGTGCCACGCCTGTGAGTTGGCGGCTCCTACCCCCCTCTTCTCCGAGATTAGCACATGGGCAATGGCGGCTTGCGAGATTGAACACCACTCGCACCGCTTTTGAAAGGAACTTTGGAGAGCGGAGATGATTGGGGAAATTGAAAGGGGCCTACGCTTATTTTGTTTGATACAATGCAGAGTCAATCTAGTGGGAAACACATATTTAGCCTACATAGAATAAGGAAATAAACTATTTAAAAAGATATATCGTGGCCTGTGTGTAAGTTTCATGGAATTAACTAGGAGGACGGCTGCGACCATTATTTACATTACGAGGGTGTTACACACAACAAAACCATACTTTTCACATTCGTTACACTTTCTCCAAAATTGTTACACTTTTCAAAACCGTTACACTTCTCAAATTCGTTACACTGCACCCTCCTTTCTTCAGGCCCGAGCTCGGGCCTACAAAACTTTAACTTAGTGTGACACGTAGGTGTAATTCCCTCTACAATTAACCTGACCCTGAGTGTGACAATCTTAAAACACAAATAAGTATGTCCCCCTATTGCATTGCACCCTGTCTAACAGACTCAAGCCCACAGCTAACCGAATTACGGAATTGTTCTCAAACTATACATTTACGGTGGGGAGCATTATTTACAGTGACGTTATTTCTTATTTACAACGCAACCCAGGACCTGTGTTTTTTTTTTTGATTTTTAGGGAACAAGAAAAAGAAATTCCTGTTGGGAGGGAGGAGACAGCACGCATTGCATCGATGCACCAGTACCAATACCACCAAAGAACCAAAAGCACCAAAAGCACCACAAAGCACCAAAAGCACCACTCGGTGCACAGTCACCACGGTTCGTAATAAACACAACAAAACAACTGGTGGTGGTCTTCTCTTTCTCTGCTGGGCCGATGTTCTTCCCGACGTCTTCTGGCTTCATGCGGCCTACTTGGAAATAATAAAAAGCACAACCTGTGTTCATTTTTATTTAGGCCTCAGGGGCCAACTAAGGGTGGTCCACCTGTTTGGCATAGGTGCCACCTTACCGAGGTCCGCAAGCAAGATTCCCTGGCCACTATGGCGGGTCTCCAACAGAGGTGCCCTGCCCCAGAACCTGGGGTCCATCAAGTGGTACTTGGCCGCAGAACAGCGGTCCATAAAGTGGTACATCAACGCAATGCATGCTGGTTCTGGGAATCTCGTGCGCACAATGGCCACCTCACGCACGCTCCCCTCGGCACCCAATGGCGCACAGGTCCTCAAGTGGGAGACAAAAGGGGGGAAGGCAAATGAGCGAGGGGTAAGGTCACAAGGGTACACGTCAATAAAGGCAATGCAGGGTGAAGTGCGTACGGAGAGCGAAGTGAGAAAAACTCGTCCCTACTGTACGTCACCCCCCCTGTCACCTACACTACCCTTGCCCTTACCCCATATTTACAACAATTTACACCTTTACAAATCCGTCGCTACTGTCACGTCTTCCCCTTATTTCCCCTACCAAATTCGTCTCCACAATCCCACTATCCAAAATTTGCCATCACCCAATTAGTCATCAATCCTCATAAGGAGGAAGAGATGGAACATCAAGCACAATGTCACACCCACGTCATGATGCGTCTCACAATCCAAAACATTTGCACAGTAAAAAATAATCAAAACATGGCATGGTGTGGAGTTCCTGTCACCTCAGGTGAGTGGATGCAGATGGTGCGAGGAGATCCTTCATCCTAACTATCCTCTAAATGATTTTAACACTCTTTACACTACCCGGGGTCTTTCCCTGCCAATCCATTGGCCACTTACACTATGGGTTCTAAAAACCAATTCCCATTGACCAAACTGTGGTGCTTCTCAATTTGGGGTCTCACTCCCCCGATTCATCTCCCGGTGCCCTTGCACAATTTCTGGGCTGTGACGTGTAGCTCTCCCAGCAGGTCTACCCACCTGCACACCTCCACCACTGTAGTTGCCACCCGAGCTTACCTAGCTCCTCACCCTAACCTAACTAACTGGGGAAGACCCCTCCTGGCTCTGTCACCCCTTGGTGCCCTCTGGCACTGGGCTACCCGGGTCCGTCCTCCGGATCCTCGGGCCCCATCCACTACAACTACCGGCTCCCAGACCCCACCTGCGGCCTCACCTGGCCGACATCCTCACAGTGGTGGAGTGCCCAACCAACTACACACACTAACAGGCTACACGCCCAGCCATTTCCACAACACTAATGCACCCATCCAAAGACCCTTCTTTCACCCGCACCACAGATGCCAATATCCAACCACAATGTACCTGTACTCTCTACCTAACACTTACTGTACCCGCCCCGGGTATCCGTGATGGGGGTCCACTCTTCCCCCATTCACACCTTCGCACCATCCACTCCACTCCACAATTTCCACCATACTCACTCCATGACCATCCATTCCAATACTCCATTTATTCCACACTACCATTTATTCCACACAGCCACATACACCTGTTGTTGCACACCTGTGCCCTCACACCTGGTGCCACCTGCACCCTCCTTTCTTCCTGGACCATTTGGTCAGCACAACACGCAATCACCACTACTCCCTCATACACTGCTCCATTCACCTGTTCAGTTGCACACCTGTGCAATCACACCTGTTCAATCCTCAATCACACGGCATCATCTCATCTAACTACTCCCCTCTGAAACTTGCGCTTCCCAGTCGCCCCTTTAAACTATTGCGCTCCCACGTCATTATCATCCATACTAATCTACCTGCGTCCCCACTACAGGTATCCTTGTCACTAACTAACCTTAACGTCACCTAATGTCATCTTCTAGGTCCCTACACACAATATCCTAACCCACCCGGGCTAGTTTTCACTGCCATAAACCCCATAATCTATAGCGCATTTGCCCCCACGCTGTGAGGGATGGTGGATTGGCCATCCCATCACATGGGGCATCTCTTACTATCAATTTTGCTCGTCCAAATTGCAACCAATTCAAAAATTTTCCATTTACTGCCAATTCTACCCACTATTATAAATTTCGTATCAAATCACGATTACTATCACTATCACCATCATCAGTCTTCTCACTAGTGCCTCTCGGTGCGCCATGACATCATTAAACTCGGCTTCGTAAAGCCGAGCAATGAATTCGGGTGGTTTGGTCGCCTGCAGGTTGAATCCGTCCGGCTTTCGGTTCAAGGGAGGTGGTTTGGTTGGGCCGAGATTCCACGCACCATCTCGGCGCGGCACCTTGCGGTCCCGGGCCCGATGGCTCAATCTCCCCCGGTCGGAACCCCGTCCCCACGAGGGGGCACCGTTCCGCCTCCTCCCACTCGCCCTTGAACCGGACCGGTCGCCTCGTCCGACAAAGCCCGGACTCGACCGTGCGGGGCGGGGCCAAGCCCGAATCGGCAACGACGCTTCGAAGAGAAGCGACGCAGCATCGACCCGCGCCGCGCCTCGCACCCAACAAAGCACCCCGCGCCCCGAGTGCTCGCATCGGCTATCCGTCGCCCTAACCGCTAACCCGGTTACCGTCGATGCTTCACCTGCATGCTCACACGCATACGCTACCCCTTTCACCCTCACCAAACCCGGCGTTCCAACGCCGTCCGTACATTCCACCAACGCTCTCCCTGTTACACACCACACCTCTCGCGCACACTCTTGCGCACACTTTGGTCCACACCTCTCCTCCGTTACGTCCTCCGTAACACTCACCATGGGCGTGCACTCTTGCATCCACCCACTAACGCGCTCACATGGGCTCTCCCACACCCGCGCTACCACTAACTCAGGTGTGCTTCCTCGCACACCCTCGACCATTCCAAGCGTGCATTCTCGCACCCGCTCCACCACCAACTCACTCCTCGTGTCACACTCCGTACACCCCGACGTGCATTCTCGCTCGCACTCGGTTTCACTCCCACACTTTATAACACACCCACTCGCCGACGCACACCTTTTCCTCCCACGCGTGCCATTTCCACTCACACGGGACCCTTCACCAACGCCCGGATGCTTCCTCGATCCCAAGCGCGCGAAAATTCTTTTGTCGCTAAACATCCTCTTACAAAATCTCCCAGCACAATACACAGCACGTCTCACCTTTGGGGTTCTTCTTCCTCCCTGCACCAAAACCTGCAAACTTCCATTCGGGTTAAGCACAGCATCGTGATGTGAGCAGGGACTTTGCACATTTTCCATTTCTCCCTGCAATTCCCGGGCTACCTCCGTCATCTCTTCAATTTTAATGCCCACTTCCGCTTTTTCTTTACTCACCTCGACGACCGCTGGCTTTAATAAAACACCCTCTACCTCATCGGTCGCCGGCTTTTCCAAACCCGGTGTCGCGATTTCTACCCCCGTCATTGTACCCGTGCTTTCCTCCGCTTCGCTCAACCAGCGCTTCTCGACCCGCGTTACCTCCTCGTGCACCCCTGGGACCCTTTCGCCCAACTTGCGGTCTCTGTCCCTCTGCTCCCTTGCCTCTCTATCGGCCCTCATTCCATTCGTTGTTGCTTCCATTTTTGCCATCAATTGGTCCATAAAAAATCGCATGTACCCTGGTATCTCCGGCTCGGCTGCCGCGACCATGGGCGCGGCTAAATTTGGTGCCGCAACAACCATGTGCGCGAGGACGCCATCTTGTGCGCCCGAAACCTCGTGCGCGAGGACGCCATTTTGTGCGTCTGATACACCCTCAACCACCTCATTGCTCTCCTCCTCCCTTTCTTCCCCTAAGTCCTGGGTTACCCCTAACCCGTCTATCTCCCCCACCGACATCCGATCGCCTTGATTGTCCATGGCGCGATCTCAAAATTCGGGTTTTATAAAACAAAACAAATTTCGGCAGCTTGTAATTTTGAGCGCGTTAAGCGCGCTTCGGGTCCGTATCCCACTCCCAGACACCAATTGTTACGGTAATAACACAATTGGTGTTCCAAAATTTGGGCCTAACAAATTTAGTCCCAGGTCCGAATCCGACACTCCTGACACCAATTGTTACGGATCGCGGTTTAGATGTTACTTTGGGCCGAGCGGATGGTCCAACCGCGACCGTTACAGGATCCCCAATTGGCCCGACTCCCCCAACGTTGACCAGATCGCACCACAGATATTCAATCGGGAAACCTCTAAAGCAGGGGCGGGCAACCCCCGGCCCGCGGGCCACATCCGGCCCGCGAAGGCTTAGCGTCCGGCCCGCCACCTTGCTAGGCTTTATTATTGCAATCCGGCCCGCGGACCTCCCAGTAAAACTCATATCATTTGTAAATGTAAGAGTTTATATTTAGCCGGTCTGAATTCAAGAAAGGGACATTTTGTCTTCAGCACCGTCCTCTTCCGGAAGACATGCGCACGGGGAACTGTCTTGCCTAGACACCACCTGCTTGCTGATAGGCGGTCTTTTCAAATCAGCCGGCATGTGATACGGACGTCCTTCCGATTCAGTCAGCTTGCGACAAACGTTGGTGTCTGGGACAAATAACTTGCAACAAAGAGGTAAGCGACGCAGAGTTCTCTAAACCTATTTCAATTTTCACTTTCTTTCAATTTGCTTTGTTTTGTTTGTTAGAACATGTTATTATCTTTCATTTGCTGCGTTTAAATAATTTTATTCTCCCTTTTTATTTGTAAAAATAAAAATATAACGAACTTTCTATTTGTAAAGAAAAAAAATATATAACGAACTTTCTGTTTGTAAAAGAAAAAAGAAATTGACGAACTTTTGTTTAAAAGGAAAACGAAATTGACGAACTTTTGTTTAAAAGGAAAACGAACTCTTTAAAAAAAAATGTATGCAGACTGATTCATTTCCTGTATTTCAGTTTTACGGTGAAACTGTGTCATATTCAGCGTTGGCCACGTGCGCGCAAAATAAATACATTCATCTGTACAATTCGTCTTCCGAGATTTTTTGTGCCCCAGATTGCTTGCTGTTACATCATTTATTCATTGCTGATATACCTAATTTTCTTCCTTTTCAGCTCATCATGTCTGCGACCCAGCGTGTTAAGAAGAGGAAAGTGGACCTCGAGCGTCGGATCTTCAACCCTGAGTGGGAGAAGTACTTCTTCATCGAGCGCTTTGGACAGGCCCAGTGCCTCATATGCTTGAAGACTTTGGCTGTCCTAAAAGAGTACAACGTGCGCCGCCACTGGGAGACAGAGCACCGCTCGTCAAACTTCGCGTCGGTGTCTGCCACCGAAAGGAAGGACGCCATGGTTAGACTATCAGGCAACTTGGAGAAACAAACTTCACTCTTCCGCAAGCAGAATACTGAGGCCGAAAAGGTGACGCGCGCCAGTTATGAAGTCTCCCGCATCCTTGCTCGCCGAATGAAGCCATTCGCGGATGGGGACTTCATCAAGGAATGCCTCCTCGCTGTAGTGGACTCCGTCTGTCCAGAGCAGCGTTCCGCCTTTGAGAACGTGAGCCTTTCGTCCCGCACCGTTCGTCGCCGCATCGAGGATATGTCGGAAAACGTGCACGACTCACTCAAAACACGCAGCTCAAATTTCGTCGCCTTTTCCCTCGCTCTGGATGAGAGCACCGACACAAAGGACACGGCCCAGCTGTCCGTTTTCATCCGTGGCGTCACCGCTGACTTTCAAGTGTGTGAGGAATTCCTCCAGCTTGTCCCGCTGCGCGACACCACCACTGGGAAAGACATCTGCGACGCCGTGCTTCTGTGTGTTGATCAGCACTCCCTGGACCTCTCCCGTCTTGTGTGTGTGACGACCGACGGTGCCCCGGCGATGGTTGGTGAGAAGAAGGGCGCCGCTTCGCTGCTAGTGCGTCACTGTGCAGCCGCCGGATACACTCAGCCCATTAACAAGATGCACTGCATCATCCACCAAGAGTCCCTGTGCGCTAAGTCTGCCAACCTCGTTGGTGTCATGTCTGTCGTGGTGAAGGTCGTCAACTCCATCCTCTCCCGCAGCCTTAACCATCGTCAGTTCCAGGCACTGATGGACGAGGTGAACGTGCACTACAACGACCTGCTCTACTTCTGTGAGGTACGCTGGCTGAGTCGTGGGGCCATGCTGTCTCGGGTGTGCGACCTACAGCAGGAGATTGCCACCTTTCTACGTCAGAAGAACCTTCCCCACGCTGATCAATTCTCTGATCCGCGGTGGCTAGCTCGCCTGGCCCTGCTCACGGACATCACGGCGCACCTGAACACCCTCAACATAAAGCTGCAAGGCAAAGACATTCTCGTGACAGACATGTACGCGCACATCACTGCCTTCGAGGTTAAACTGCGCTTGTGGGAGGCTCAATTGGCTTCTGGTCAGTTTGTGCATTTTCCTCGCCTTGCTGCATGTGCCCCTGACGATGTGGACCTGGGCACTTGCGTTAGTGTCGTCAACTCTCTACGTGAGGAATTTGCTTCCCGTTTTGCAGGAGTCAGGGTGCTGGCTGCGGACTTCAAGCTTTTCACTGCTCCCTTTGACTTCCCCGTGGAAGACGCCCCTGCCTCCTTACAGATGGAGTTGGTGGAGCTGCAGTGCAACGATGAAATGAAGGCGAAGTTCCGCACCTCTTCTCCATTGTCCTTCTTCCGCGACACCGTTCTCCCTTCTAACAATTTTCAAAAATACATTGCCCATGTCCAACGCATTGTGGCCATGTTCGGCAGCACCTACTGCTGTGAACAGCTCTTCTCGAAAATGAAGTACACGAAGTCTCACCTTCGCTCCCAACTCTCGGACCGCCACCTCAATGACATTCTTCTGTTGTCTACCTCAACCATCGAGCCAGACATGGAAATACTTCTTCATGGCAAACAGCACCAGCAGTCTCATTGATTTGTAGAGTGTTCAATGCAATTTTTGTACAATCTATTCATGTAAACAAAATATAGTAATTCTGAGATTTCGTTTTTCACTCCGGCCCGCGATCTCCTTCCAAAAGTCTCATCTGGCCCTCACTCTGAAAAGGTTGCCCGCCCCTGCTCTAAAGCGACCGAAAGAGAAGGAAGAGAGAAGAAGACAGAGTACGGAGGAAGAACAGATTTATTATACACACACAAGCAAAAAGAAGGAGCGACCAAAGTTATTTACAAGCAATGGATGGAAGAAGCAGTCACACAGTGAATCGTTAACTTATACTATTCAATTTACTTAACCCCAGGACAACATTCAAGACAGACGACGTTCACACTTACACGGGGGAGATTGCAGGCAGGAATGGCGGAGGTGGGTTGCTGGAGAGGGAGGCAGGGTCAGGTCCCTGCAACCGGCAGGGCTGGAGGTAGCAGCTCCCAATTCGTCGCGTTTTTGGCGGGAAAACCCTTGGTTGCGTCGACGCTGCTGATGCTGTGGACGTCACGCGCTGGCTCGGTCACACCTGCTCCTCTCCTTCTGGTGGCGCCGTCTCCCTCCTCTCAGCGCGTCTCTCCAAAGCTTGTTTCCTCTCCAAGTATCTCTCCTTTTTGGTTTGGAGCGTCTCTCATCTCACAGCTCACAGCTCACAGCTCATCTCTCATGTCCTCTCTCATGTCATCTCCTGAAGCAGTCCCTTCCAGTCGCTTTTATTACTCGGGGCGGAATCAAGCCGCCGGCTGCGAGGGCACGCCTACCGGGTCGCTAACCGCGGTGCTGGTTGGCTGTTAGGGCTGTCCGATTCCTCCTTTGATCATGACGACGTGCCACGCCTGTGAGTTGGCGGCTCCTACCCCCCTCTTCTCCGAGATTAGCACATGGGCAATGGCGGCTTGCGAGATTGAACACCACTCGCACCGCTTTTGAAAGGAACTTTGGAGAGCGGAGATGATTGGGGAAATTGAAAGGGGCCTACGCCTATTTTGTTTGATACAATGCAGAGTCAATCTAGTGGGAAACACATATTTAGCCTATATAGAATAAGGAAATAAACTATTTAAAAAGATATATCGTGGCCTGTGTGTAAGTTTCATGGAATTAACTAGGAGGACGGCTGCGACCATTATTTACATTACGAGGGTGTTACACACAACAAAACCATACTTTTCACATTCGTTACACTTTCTCCAAAATTGTTACACTTTTCAAAACCGTTACACTTCTCAAATTCGTTACAATATATATATATATATATATATATATATATATATATATACATATATATACATATATATATATATATATATATATATATATATATATATATATATATCCTATATTTAAATATATATATATCCATAAATAAATAAAAAACCAAAATAAATATTGTTACAGATCTCTACGTCGGCCTTTCCCCCTTAAAAAGGGGGGATTAATCCCCATTGTCCGCGACTGACCGACGTGAGTCCTGGGGGTCCCAATGCTCCTTCCGGTCGGGAGCAGCCAGGGTATTTGGTCTACAAAAAGTCCCAAGGACCTGAGTGCCACTCCTGACCGTGAAGCAAGGGAGGGACTCCCGCTCGAACCCCGGTTTTAGATGGTCTAGTTGCCGAGCGGTTTTTAGCAACCCGAAGTTCGAGTCATTAGCATTCACTAACCCGATTCCGAAACGTTGGCCAAATCGTGCCACAGGTATTCAATGGGGAAAAGACAAAGACGAACGGATGTGAAGAAGAGGAAGACAGCAGTAGGAAATACGAATATGATTTATTTGCTATTATTATGTGCACCCAAAAGAAACCAAGGAGGAGGAAAGATAATAAAATAAAATACAGAAGAAGAAGGCACAGTGCAAATTAGCTTACCTATTACAGTCTTACTTAACCCCAAGGACAAGACAAAGACAGACTACGAGCACACTTACACACGGGATAATGGCAGGAACGAATGCTGGAGGTGGCTAGCTGGAGGGAGAGGAAGGTCCACGGGAACTGGGTCACGGTCGGGCCGGGGGGCGGCAGCTCCGTTCCTCCGCGGCCACGGTCGGCACCGCCGTCAACGCCCAAGCTGCGCTCGTGCGAGCTGCCGCGGTACGGGCTCCGCCGGTTCAAGCTGTTGCTATTGTTTGAGCTCCGCTGGTGGAGTCAAAGCTGCTTGGTGGAGTCAAAGCTGCTTGGTGGAGTCAAAGCTGCGTGGTACTGCTCGTGGTACTGCCTCTGGCCTTATCTGCCGCATCTCTCTCTCTCTCTTCACCGCAGCACTTGACCGCCTGGATGCTCTCTCTCCGACTCTTTTCACCGCAGCACTTGACCGCCTGGATGCTCTCTCTCCCACTCTCCCAATGGCTTCCGCGCGCGCTTTTATTGCCCCTGGGGCGATCAAGCCGCCGGCCTCCAGGACACGCTCATCGGCGAGCTCGCCTCGGCCCTGATTGGCCGCGAGGGCCCACCGATCCCGCCCCCAGAGGAGGCGTTGGCAAGGCCACGCCTTGTTCCTGGCGCTGGGATGACTCCTCCCACCTTCCGCTCCGAGATGACCTCGTGCTCAATGGTGGGGTTTTGTGGCGAAAACCAAAAAGCAGCAGCGGCGAATGCAGAAAACCGCACGCGGAAAACCGCCCAATGCAGTTGGCAATTGATGCCAAAAGGGGAATGCGTTTGGAAGTGGAGGCTTTGGGGAATTTGAAAAGGGATTCTACCTTGTTCCAATTTGGTGCAATGCAGTGTTAACTAGTGGGAAGACAGAACCTTAACCTAATACACATAATAAGGAGATAACTATTGAACAAAGGAAATCTATGATTGGCTACGTGATTGTATATGGAATAACTACGGGAATGACCTTTGACCTTTATACACAACAAATGGAGGAAGGAGGGTGATATTTTACAACAATTAAACACAATTCTCATATCCATAACAATATATATACTGTATATATTATATAGTGTATATATATTTATTTCGGTTTTTTATTTATTTATG
Organism: Myxine glutinosa; assembly: GCF_964187855.1. Taxonomy (NCBI): domain Eukaryota; kingdom Metazoa; phylum Chordata; class Myxini; order Myxiniformes; family Myxinidae; genus Myxine; species Myxine glutinosa. The sequence continues at coordinate 240,289,109 of NC_136262.1, read as the reverse complement.
GATATACAGTATATATATATATTTAAATATAGGCTATACTGTATATATATATATATTGTTGCGGATCTGTCGCCGGCCTTCTCCCCTTATCAAGGGGGGATTAATCCCCTTGTCTTTACTGACCTGGCGCGACCCGAGACCTATTACGTTCCTTCCGGACAGCGCCAAATAGGGTTTCGGGACCAAATTTGCTCGTACCTAAGTACTAGCGCTGCCCTGGAAGAGAGGAAATAAGCCTCGCACGAACCACGTGTGATGGTAGTACGCCGAGCGGTTTGCGTACACATGATCCGCACAGTTATAATTAATGGACCCCAATTCAAGCGGTTTTACTCGTGCCACGCTTAGTCAATGGAGAAATCACAAAGACGATCGAATAAGGAAGAAAGAAAGAACAGATAGATTTAATTATTATGGCACGTATATACTTTACAGGATGAAGAGACACAGAGCAGCTGAGACAGTCCTAATCTTAATACCCCAGGAAAACGGGCCCGTCTCACTCACACTCACACGGGGTATTGCAGATGAGCAGGTGTTCTCCAGCGCCGCGGTGGTCGTCCAGGATCGGCCCCATCTCACTCTCCGCGATCCCCGGCACGTCCCGTGAAATGGAGGTAGGCGAAGTATGGAACTCATATCGTGTCGCTTGATCAAACGGGTAATCTCGGGGCGAACGGTAGAGGGCGGACTTAGCACGGCTGGCGGTTATTCAGCCGCGTTCACTCGCTTTGGCTGAACCACACAAGTTATCAACGCCCTGGCTGCGCCCACGTATCCCTTGTAACCAAGTTCATACAGTGTGAGTGATCCTCTTCAAGCGCGTCCTCTCTCTCCTCTGCCAGTCCTCGGCAAGTCCTTCACAACGCGCTTATCCTCTGCAAGTCCTGTTCAAGCGCCGCTCCCTTCTCAGAACTCGTTCAAGCGCCTCTCCCTTCTCATAACTGAGAACTCCCGTGGGGGGCTACGCGCAATCGGTTTTATTGCCAACCCTCTTAGCTCGATCGATGTTCCAACCACGCCTTGTGACGCAGTGCTGCAGCCACACGCTGTGAGCCCTGATTGGTGGCTCATTCTTACCATCATCGCCTCGCCGCTGCGCCGACCTCAACCCTCCTCCACCTTCCGAGGGCCACCTCGTGTTAACTCGCACCCAACATAACCAGGGCTTTTCAGCCGCAATGGATCGAGCATATGGATGTGGAATGGTTTGTAGAAGTAGGGCCTATCCTCCTGTCTTTCCACAACGTGGGATTAACACTGGAAGGGGCCTACTCTCACATATACTAAGACATAACTATACTTCAAATGAGGCTACATGTTGCTCGTGTGACTAACTATGGGGGGCAAAACTTTAACCTTTATTGAGTTTACTATACAAATCTCAAAACCGTAGCACTGCCCCCCTCCCTCGTCAGACTCGTCCCCGAGTCGAACCCACACAAGTGTGAACGACCGGTTTTGAGAAAGACTTGGGACTAGTTTTTAATTACACGTGACACTTATATGTGGTTCCCCCTAACATTTAATCTAACCCGTGTATGTGACAGTTTTACAACACTAAATATGTCCCACCTACTGCGTTGTGTAACTAACTAACAGACTCGCACCCACAACTAACCGAATTGCGGAATAAATTCTCAAACTACACATAAAGCCGGTGGGTAGCATCTAATTTACAATCACAGAACCTAATTATTTACATCTCTATAACCCAGGACCTGTTATTTTTGTGGAAAGAAGATTGGAGGGGAGAGAAAGCACAGCAATGCACCAATACGCAAAACACATTCATCAAAAGAGTTCACAGTTCACCATTTGCTGCTGGGCCGCATCTTCTTGCTTCATCTTCTGTGTGCAATAAAAACTTAAAGTTCTTCTTTCCTGGCACACCAAGAATAAAATGTACAAGAACCCGTGTTCGTTTTTATTTGTCAGCAGGGCCAACCCTATGTGGTCCAACTGCGTGACATTGATGCCACTCAAAATACGTGGTCCGAAGATGGAAGGTAAGTTTGCAGCAAATGACTGCACAGCAAAGTGTAAAGCCACAAAACGTGTGGTCCATGTGTAATGTGGTGCAGCAAAGTGTCTGTGCATGTGCAGCAAAGTTATAATAAAGAGTACGGCAGCAAAGCACTGCGCAGTTTATCTGCACAGGTGTAGCAAAATGCAGCAGGGGAGCTGCACAGGTGTAGCCATGTGCAGCTGCACATGTGTAGCAAGGTTCGGCTGCACAGGTGTAGCGAGGTGCAGCCACACAGTTCGAGATTGCTGCACAACTCCTCCTCCAAAGTGGGTCCATGGGTGGGGAGGCAGACAAAGCACAGTTAGCAAAGGAAAGGGCGCAAGGGTACACATCAATCAAGGTAATGCAGCATGAGGGGCGTGGGAGAGCGAGCAGAGCAAGCTCGTCCCTAACCGTTCGTACCCCCCCCCCTCCCCCCCATGTCAGCTTACACTACCCTTGCCCTTCCCTGTATTTACAAATTACAAATCCGTCTCTTAGTCCTTGAGCCAGACCAAAAGTAATGCTCCGGCGGGGGGAGTAATTCTCATTATGATTTTCCATTAGACCAATGTCTCAAGTGTCAGAAAAGGTGTGATGGACATCTGAGAACGGTAGCTTAGTGCCCGGATGGACGCCATCTTTGAAACCACCCAGCTCGAAAATGCCCATTTGGTGGGGTACATTGTTGCACGTGTATCTGGACTTCTATACTAGCTATCGATGTGCGGTTGACGACTAAATATACGTCCGATGTGTACCGTCTAAATAAAAAATAATATGAAGCATTTTGTTTTAGATTAATTATTATAAAAATCAATTATCGAAAAAAAATCATATATTTTTCAATATTTTATTATTAGACTTGTACTTTTTTTAGTGAAACAACACTGGTATGATTTTCCAAATTATGCATTGTGCTACACCGTTTATCTGTCTATAAAAATAACTCAAAAACTAAAACATATCATCCACCACGAGTTTACAACAAATAAATGTAAAGAGGCATAAAATGACTTAGGCCGCCGCTGGCATTATCTATTCTGACGATAACGCAAGTTAGGAATGTCGTACGGAGAGGATTTTAACACCATACGATATCTAATAAGCAGGCGGAAATTGTTACATAGGAAATCTGCACTTTGGTGGCCATCTTGGATTTCAAAATGTCCGCCAATTATATTAATTATTCATTACTAGAGTTTGGAAAGACGTATGGAGCTGATTTTAACACCATACGATGTATATTCCTAATAAGCAAGCGGAGGTATCATTGAACATGTCATGTTTTAGTCAAATAACACCGGTATGATCTTCCAAATTATACATTTTGCTAAACCGTTTATCTGTCTATAAAGATTTTCAGGCAATTTGGCCTGCATTATAATAGAGAACAACATATGCTATACAATATACAGTGCACACAAAGTTAATCATCAGAGTCGCCATCAGAGTCATTGGCATCCTGAGCCACGATAGCATCATCCTGCACCTGCAGCTTACACACAACAGTGCACTTCAACCCATTCAGTATGCAGGAGCAATCTGACGGTCGACACGTCCTTCTGCATGTGCATGAGATGAGATTCAAGACGACATCTGGAGCTGGTAGACCCGCCATCCATCGGATTGTGAGCGAACCGCCATCATCGAGTTCCCAACCATGTCCTGCTGATGGTGTTGGGACGTCTGGTAGGTTTTCAAGGCTGCGTCGCCAGATAGCCGCCTGATAGTTGGCCCTAAGCGTATGCTGCATCAAGGAGTCTTCACAAGGCGGCAATTGTCCAGATTCGATCTGGCCCTTCTTTGCACAGAACATGTGATAACGGAGCGAATTAACACCGACGATCTTCGTGTTCTTGGCGTACAGCTGACACGTGAAGGCCTGAATGCTATTGAAGACGTCTGTTGGTACATTCCACGAAGATCCCAGATCTGTGAATGCTTGAAGATACAGCTCATTCGCTTGCACAAGCTTCAAAGCCTTTATCTTTCCTTGGCTAGCCAGAGCACTCACAGTGTCACACCCGCTCCATGCATGAAGCCCTGGCAATGCACTGCAAACTCCAGACCCCAATACCGCAGCCAACTTTCCAACGTCGATCATTCTGACTCGAACCTTTGTTCCTCGTCTGATGAAGAGCTGACTATCGATGGTTCTGCTGAGATGAAGACTGATGATCAGAACGTCGGTGTCATCTGCCACTAAGATGATCGTCTTGTAGTGGGTAGCGGCGTGCTTTGCGTGGAGAAACATACGCGTGTCTGCTTCCTCGTGGCTACATTCGAGTGCTTGCACCAACTTCCACCTATCGCGGGTCAGTACCAGACATTTTTCACCACAGGTGACATACAGTGTTCTGTTGCCTAGCTTTTCGCGATTTGTTTCATGTTTCCACGACTCCGCCAGAAACACAACCAGTTTCTCCTTTGTCTGGCTGCAAGCAAGGAGACGCCGCCAGTTCATGATTTTGTGTGCGGGTCTGATCTCGCTGAAACTGATGCCTTCATTTGAACCGCGGTTCACACGCTCAGCTGCTTTGATGGATTCTTCTGTGTATGTGTCAAAGACAACATCGATGCGCTCACTGCCTTGACCAGCGTGAAGCGCTGCAGCAAGGATGCGGTCAGATAGTTCTTCGAACGTGTCGTTCTCGCCATGCATCTTTTGTATGAGAGCCATCGCATCAATTATTGTTGCACTTCGCTTGTCAACGTTCTCGGCTGGTTCCACAAGACCTTCCATGTGTTTCGCAAGTGCAGCTTTGTTCGTTTTTTTCATTGACCCATCAACGTTTGCCAAAGACCATGGTAACGGCCCTAGTGGGTGACAAAGGACAAGTTGCATGTCGAGGTTCCTTGTCTTGGCGATGAGTATCATGGTGGCAAACAGTTGTCTGTCAGCTCTCAGGACGATCTCCTTGTTTGTGCCCTTCACAACTTTCTGCTTGATCTTACCAAAGGTCTTCAAGTTTAGCTTGTTCAATGTGTCATGAAAGCCTGTTCCCTCTTCAAGACGTTTCTGGAAGCTTTGATACGCCGCTTCCCCCTTTTGCAGGGTGTTGAGTAGGTCATTAGAAACGTCCTCCCTCGCAGCCGCTCCGGTAGATATACTGAGAAGACATGACGGATCATCGGCGAATGGATTGGTCCAGTCATTTTCCAGTAGATCACAGATAGCTGTGACGCCAGACTCATCACGTTTGATGCGAGAAGTAGACAAGTCAGGGTGCTTGGCGTGAGATGTGTCGCTGCCATTCACAAGGATAGTTTCTCGTAGTTGCCTCAGTGCAGTAGCCCGATTTTCTGCAGTTAGATAGTATCGTGACACAGCCCCTTGTCGAAGACTAAAACCTCGTGTTCCTCCAGCTGTTTGCGTATCTTTGTTTACTGTTTCTTCTGTTGTCTGATCAACAGCGATTCTGGCAAATGGATTCCCTGGTCTAAGCTGTACGGAGAAGTAGCCTTGATTGAAATGCCTGTACAACTCGGGGCATGTTTCGTGGAGTTGCGTCATCTGTGCATAGTACACTGGTAGATATCTAGCATAGTTCACCTTGTTCATTGCGAAACACCAAGGGATCACTCTTCTGACACAAGCCAAGTGAAGCATCCAGTCGCCTTCTCTATCCGCACGAATCAACCCCAGCAGGGTCTCTACCATATCAATATACATCATCCAGAAGCGAGCCAGGTCTCCATGTTTGGTTCGCAGAAAATGTAGGTATTTCGCGAACATGTCAAAGCTCTGTACACATGAATCATCATCGAGAGCAGCAGCGAGAGTCTCGTGGCAAACATCCTCCTTGATGCTGCGAATTTTGAGGTCAGTGCTTCGAATCTGGGGTTCCTTGTCAGGATGATTGCTTTCTATCCACACCTGGAAGCCCTTCCAAATGATGCGCATTAGTGCCTCGTACATCAACTTGTGGAGTCGCACAGCACGGTTGTATTGCTTGCCTTCCAGAACCCTGTTGATGGAACCTTCAGCGATTACTCCTGACTCAACAGCTACATCCCGAAGGCCTGCATCTCCAAACATTTTCCCAATGCTCGACATGAAGTTACAGATGGTATGGAAGTTCCCCATCATGAGCACGATTCTTCCATATCGATCGACATCTTTCCATGCTATTTCGGTCGCCTTAGCAAATAGTGCCTGGTCTAGCACCACCGGTATACGCTCAAGCTGAAGTGATGACATGATGTTCAGAGCTTCTCTGAGGATTTCTTGCACTGTTGCCATATCTGTGGCAGGCGCGTTTATAGTCGGCAGGTAGCCAACTACATCTTCCGTCACCTGAACACGATCTCTAGTCATGATGTTGAAACCAGTCCACGAACTGATTGTCTGGTCGCATGGTTCCAGCATGCGAGTCATAATCCATACGTGATTTCGGCGCTGCGCAAGGGATGTTGCGCCTGCAAGAGTGTCAGAAAGATCTGCAGGCTTGATTGCAGGTGGGCCCTCTCGTTTCCCACCGCTGTATATTGCAACTAAATCGCTGGATGACGGGATAGATCGCTTCTTATCTGCTTTGGATACTGCCGATGGAGGTTGGGGCGGCAAACACGACTGCGACTTCGGTTGGACGATGATACCGTTGACGCGATGCGATGTTCCGCCACCACTCAGCGATTCCTCCCCCCCCCCCCCCCCCCCTCAGAAATTAATCAGGTCACCGCAACAAATCTCAGACTGAGATATAGAATATAGAATATAGATATAGAATAGACTGACGTCACTTTCGGCACTGGGTTCTGTGGGTTGATTATCGGCGGGAAATTCCAACTGACATAGTTTCGGTTTGTGGAAAGTGCATGCCTTTTCATATATTTTTTGTGTAAACTCGTGGTGGATGATATGTTTTAGTTTTTGAGTTATTTTTATAGACAGATAAACGGTGTAGCACAATGCATAATTTGGAAAATCATACCAGTGTTGTTTCACTAAAAAAAGTACAAGTCTAATAATAAAATATTGAAAAATATATGATTTTTTTTCGATAATTGATTTTTATAATAATTAATCTAAAACAAAATGCTTCATATTATTTTTTATTTACACGGTACACATCGGACGTATATTTAGTCGTCAACCGCACATCGATAGCTAGTATAGAAGTCCAGATACACGTGCAACAATGTACCCCACCAAATGGGCATTTTCGAGCTGGGTGGTTTCAAAGATGGCGTCCATCCGGGCACTAAGCTACCGTTCTCAGATGTCCATCACACCTTTTCTGACACTTGAGACATTGGTCTAATGGAAAATCATAATGAGAATTACTCCCCCCGCCGGAGCATTCACTTCAAAATATGGCCGGTTGGCTCAAGGACTATCTACGTCTTGTCTCCCATATCCCCCTCTAAGCCAAATTCGTCTTCCAATCCCTACCAAGAAGGAAGGAATGGAATAAACACATTGTCTCATCACGACGAGATGCGTCTCACTCACTCAATTCATTTACAAAGCCTTGGTGATGGTGCGGAGCTTTGTCACCTTGGTGAATGAATGTAGATGGCGCGAAGGGAATTCTCTTCCTAACTACACTCGTCACATTAACTCACTTACACTACCCGGGGTCATGCCCTGCCAGTCGGCATCTTTAAACTATGTGGTTCTAAAAACCTGATTCCCATTGACCACCTGGTGCCTTCCAAATTTGGGTCTCACTCCCCAATTTTTCTTACTGTGCCTTTGCACAATTTCTGGGATGGGTCGTGTGGCTCCACTAGCAGGTCTACCTACCTGCACACCTCCGCCACTGAAGTCGCCACCCGAGCTTACTTGCAACTCCTTAACTTGGGGAAGGCCCTCCTGGCTCTCTCACCCCCTGATGCCCTCTCTGGCATTGGGCTACCCGGGTCCTCTCCTGGGATCCTCGGGCCCCACTGAACACTACTCATAACCGTAACTGGCTCCCAGAGCCTACCTGTGGCCTCACCTGGCTGACAGACTACCAATGGCGGAGTGCCCCAATAACCATACGCACCAACAAAGCCCACACGCCTGGCCATTCCACAGACTCATGCACCCAACTAAGCACTTCTTGCTACTTCCTGCACCACAGATGTCAATATCCAAACAATTCACCTAAGCCCTCTACCTGACTTTAAACTACCCACCCCAGGTATTCGTGAGGGGGTCCATCTCCCCCCCATTCACTCCTTCGCACCATGCATTCCACACCTTTTATCCCGCACCAAGCATTCCACACCAAATATCCTCACACACACCAAGCTCTCTTGCACACCTCTTGTGCTCACACACCTGTTCCCCACTTGCACAACATGCAAGTCAATTCACTTCAACACACTCCATTCGTCCTCAATACACAACCTCTGGTTATCCCCAACCAATTCCTCATTTGCTCAAGCTCATCCACACACAATGATTCTCATTCAATTCCTCATTAGCTCAAGCTCATCCACACACACACAGCATCATCTAACTAACTACTTCTCCCCCTTGTACTCGTGCTCCCCTGTCTTCCCTTACACTAAGCACACCCTCGTCATTATCATCCAACTAATCTCTCGACGTCCCCTCTACCTGTACAATGTCCCTACTTAACTCTCATGTCCTCTACTGTCATTTACTAAATCCCTAACAATTATCCTAGCCCACCCTCGGCTAGTTTACACTGCCACCCCATAATCTAGTGCTCATGTGCCCAAATAGATGCGTGTGAGGAATGGCGAAACCACCACTCCCCCACGCCGGGTACCATTCGCCTACACTATCGCTATCCATCCACTCCACTTGAGCCTCTCGGTGCGGCAATACTTTTTCGTCACAGCTCGGCTTTGAAAAGCCGAGCAATGCATGCAGGTGGTTGGTCTACTGTTGGTTGGGTCTGTCCGGCATTTTCGATTCAGGGGAGGAGGCTTTGTTGGGCCAAGGTTCAAGGTGCCATCCATACGTGGAGCCTTGCGGTCCCATGCACGATGGCCCAGCCGCCCACGGTCGGAGCACCGCGCCCGCCAGGGGGCGAGGTTCCGACCTCTCCTACCCCCCCTCGAACCGTGCCGATCGCCTTTCCCACCAAGGCGCAGCACCGACCATACAGGGCGGGGCCCAGCACGAATCGTGCATGGTGCTCCTTGCGAGACCACCGCAGCAACGATCCCCGCCAGTCCCCGCTGCACACAAAGCACACAACGCACCGAGGGCTCGCGTCGGCTACACGTCACCCTAAACGCTCCCCCGGTCCGTGTCGATGCCCGGGCCGCGTTCTCACCCCACGCGACCCGTTCCTTACTCGCACAACGCGGCGCTCCAGCACCTCCCATACACTTCCTGCATTGTATTACTGCACTCTCCCGTGCATTCTGTTTTCTTGCACACTCAGGTGCACACCACACAGGTACACTCACGTCGCTCACACACTCCATTATCACACACTTTTCCTCCATGCACTCCCTTACCGCACACTTCTCTGTTACACACTCCGTAACACACTTGGCCATCGCACACCCTTGCGCACACTCTTTTGTTACACACTCAGTAACAACCACGGGTCTGCACTCTCCCGGGACACACCCAATCACTCGCTCTGGTGTGCACTCCTGCACACTCTCTACAACACGCTCCGGTGTGCATTCTCGCACACTCTCTTCAGCCATCGCACACTCTGCCTCACACTCTCCTTCGACGCACTCTTCCCACACACATTCCGTTGTGCATTCTCCCTCACACTCTGTAACACACTCTCCGGTTACACACTCGCGCTCCGGCGCACACTTTTTTCGCACACGCACGCCATTCACCCTTGTACACTGCGCAAAGGACCTTCCACGAGTGCCCGGGCTCCGTCTATACCCCAAGCGCGCCAAAAATGTTTTCCCGCCAAACACTTTCGCGCCATACACACTCCTACTCACCTTAAGGACCCTCTTCCGCGGCAGCACCTGCAAACCTTCATTGGGGTTAGCAAGCACGGCATCACAATGCGAACACGGACTTTGCGTGCATTCCATTTCTTCCCTCGATTTAATCTCTATCTCTGCCGTCTCTTCGGCCCCAATTTCAACTATACACATTTATTTTTCTATATCTAGCTCGACGACCGCCGGCGCCAATACAATTTCGTCCTCCAATTCGACCTTCCCCGGTGCTCCCGACATTTCTTTATCCAATTTGACGGCCGTCGGCTTTTCCATACCCCGAGTCGCGATTTCTACACCCTCGGTCAACTTGACTGCGCTCTGCCCAAGCTCGCTTTCCACGCACCGCATTACCTCATCGCGTCCCTTTGCGACCTCTTCGCCCAACCCTCACCTTATGTCCTCCCCCATCTCTTCTATCTCCCTCTTAGACACCACCCTCATTTTTTCCAATTCATTCTTTTGGGTGTCCATTTTGCTTTCCAGCCCCTTTTTCACCTCTTCCAATTGATCACCCATCTTTTTTATGTCCCGGGTGGATTTGTCCCCCAATTCTTTCAATTGGCCACCCATTTTGTTTTCTAATTTATTTAACCCGTCTTTCATTTCCCGGGTGGTTTTGTCCCCCAATTCTTTCAATTGGCCACCCATGTTGTTTTCCAGCCCCAATAACCCATCTTTCATCTCCTGGGTGGATTTGTCACTTTGGGTGTCCATTTTCCCATTTATTTTATTGATGTCATTCTTTTGGGCACCCATCATTTCTTTCATTTCCTGGGTTTCTTTGGTGGATTTGTTGCCCTGGGCGTCCATCATTTCTTTTATTTCTTTCATGAATTGTGCCATGACGAATTTGCATATACACTGGCACCGCGGGCTCGGCTCTCGCCGCCACGTGCGAGGCGCCGCCATTTTCTACCCCTGCTACCTCTGCTGCCGCACCCTCATCAATTTCCTCTTCTTCCCCCAATTCTTCCTGTGGATCCTGGGTTATCAACTCTTCCTCTTCATTTACCCCCACCGGCATTCGACCGCTTTGGCTAGCCATGGCACAAATTTAATTTTGGTTCTTAAAAACTAAATTTCGGTCGCTCGTAATTTTGGGCCAAATTTGTCCAAAAAATAAATTTGGTTGGGTTCCAAATCCCACTCCCCGACACCAATTGTTGCGGATCTGTCGCCGGCCTTCTCCCCTTATCAAGGGGGGATTAATCCCCTTGTCTTTACTGACCTGGCACGACCCGAGACCTATTACGTCCCTTCCGGACAGCGCCAAATAGGGTTTTGGGACCAGATTCGCTCGTACCTAAGTACTAGCACTGCCCTGGAAGCGAGGAAATAAGCCTCGCACGAACCACGTGTGATGGTAATACACCGAGTGGTTTGCGTACACCTGATCCGTGCAGTTATAATTAATGGACCCCGATTCAAGCGGTTTTACTCGTGCCACGCTTAGTCAATGGAGAAATCACAAAGACGATCGAATAAGGAAGAAAGAAAGAACAGATAGATTTAATTATTATGGCACGTATATACAGCACAGGATGAAGAGACACAGAGCAGCTTAGATAGTCTTAATCTTAATACCCAAGGACAACGGGCCCGTCTCACTCACACTCACATGGGGTATTGCAGATGAGCAGGTGTTCTCCAGCGCCGCGGAGGTCGTCCAGGATCGGCCCCGTCTCACTCTCCACAGTCCCCGGCACGTCCCGCGAAGATGGAGGTAGGCGAAGGACGGAACTCGTATCGTGTCGCTCGAACAAACGGGTAATCTCGGGGCGAACGGTAGAGGGCGGACTTAGTGCGGCTGGCAGTTATTCAGCCGCGTTCACTCACTTTGGCTGAACCGCGCAAGTTATCAACGCCCTGGCTGTGCCCACGTATCCCTCGTAACCAAGTTCATGCAGTGCGAGTGATCCTCTTCAAGCACGTCCGCCGTCCTCTCTATCCTCTGCCAGTCCTCGGCAAGTCCTTCACAACGCGCTTATCCTCTGCAAGTCCTGTTCAAGCGCCTCTCCCTTCTCATAACTGAGAACTCCCGTGGGGGGCTTCGCGCAATCGCTTTTATTGCCAACCCTCTTAGCCCAATCGATGTTCCAACCACGCCCTGTGACGCAGTGCTGCAGCCACACGCCGTGAGCCCGGATTGGTGGCTCATTCTTACCGTCATCGCCTCGCCGCTGCGCCGACCTCAACCCTCCTCCACCTTCGGAGGCCCACCTCATGTTAACTCGTGCCCAATATAACCAGGGCTTGTTAGCCGCAATGGATCGAGCCTATGGACGTGGAATGGTTTGTAGAAGTAGGGCCTATCTTCCTGTCTTTACACAACGCAGGATTAACACTGGAAGGGGCCTACTCTCACATATACTAAAACATAACTATACTACAAATGAGGCTACATGTTGCTCGTGTGACTAACTATGGGGGGCAAACCTTTAACTTTTATTGAGTTTACTGTACAAATCTCAAAACCATAGCAATATATATATTCTAACGTATAAATATATATATATATATATATATATTGTAACGAATTTGGAAAGTGTAAAGAATGTGAGAACTGGTTTGCTGTGTTTTAACTGGCCCTCGTAGAGTAAATAAGATTGAGAGACGCCCCCCTAGTTAATTCCATGAACCTACAGACAGGCCACGATATATCTTTTTAAATAGCTTATTTCCTTATTCTATGTAGGCTAAATATGTGTTTCCCACTAGATTGACTCTGCATTGCATCAAACGAAATAAGCGTAGGCCCCTCCGATGATCCATGGCAGCTCAAGTGCCAGGGATTCCCCCACTTGAGCTTTGACAGCAACCGTTTATTGCAGTACTGAACTGCTGTGCAACGTGACGGCGCATTACCTGCAGCTGCTGACCGCTTTTCGACATTTGCGGCCATTACGAACAAGGGGAGTGGCTAGAGAAGATGGGTCGCCCCCCTCGTCATAGGGGGGAGGAGTAAGTCGGCCCCGCTCATCCAACCCAGAACAAGGGGTTTGGCTAAGAGAGGGCGGAGCGGGAACCCCCGAGAAAGTGCGCGAAGGTTCGGTGAGAAACCAATATAAACCGCCGCGGGACGCACTCCATCCTCTTGCTCTGACCCCGTCCTCTTGCTCTTACCCCGTCCTCTTGCTTGCTGTCGCTCGTTGTTGCTGGGGAGAAGGAAGACGCCTGAACGAGCAGGTGTGACCGAGCCTGCGAGCCATCGTGCGACCAGCTGCGCTGCAGCTAAGGGGACGCAGGCCACGAAAAGGGCGCGCCAGGCAGCAATCCACGCTGGACCCTCCATTGCCTCCCAAAACAACCATCCATCCTCAAGCCATACCTGCCTGCAATTTCCCCCGTGTAAGTGTGAACGTCGTCTGTCTTGAATGTTGTCCTGGGGTTTATAAGTAAACTGCATAGTATAAGCTAATGATTTCCCTGTGTCACCTGCTTCTTCCATCCATTGCTTGTAAATAACTTGATTGCTCCTTTTTGCTTGTGTGTGTATAATAAATCTGTTCTTCCTCTGTACTCTGTCTTCCTCCTCTCTTCCTTCTCTTTCGGTCGCTTTAGAGGTTTCCAAATTGAATACCTGTGGCGCGATTTGGTCAACGTTTGGGGGAGTCGGGCTAATAGGGGATCCTGTAACGGTCGCGGTTGACCATCCGCTCGGCCCAAAGTAACATCTTGTCCGCGACCCGTAACAATATATATATATATATATATATATATATATATATATATATTGTATATGTATACAGTCACGTGAAAAAGTAAGTAAACCCCATGTAAAGTTTGGCTTTTTCAACATATTTCTACATGCAGCTATTTGATCTTCATTTCAACAATATTGATAGATAAAGGTGATATAATATAACAAATATCATGAAACATTTACATTTTGTAGTCCATTGTATCTATCTATAATTCCAGTAATCTCTGTGTGTCTGTCTGTGTGTTTGTATGCGACAACGATTTCTCGACAACTACCGGTCCGATATACTTGAAACTTGCCAGGTATATTGCTGGGGACCCGAGGATGTGCCTTTTCAAGGTTTGAAATTAATCGGACAATTACTTACCGAGATATGTCCAAAAAACGCTTCAACCAATCACAGAGCAGCGAACGATCGCGTTTGCCGAACGTGGCGGGCACACTCTGCCTCGGATGGCACATTTGAGAGCGTATTCATTTATTTCACGTTTGCAAACTATGTTGGCGTTAAACTATGTTTTACAACTGATAAAAACGAATTTGCGATTCATTCGCTTTCCTGCGCGTTTGTGTACGCGATGGCGATTTCTTTACCAAACTCCGGAAGCCGTTCGCTTTGGACCGAACCATTGCATGTAAATAGAGGGGGGGGATTGTCACCACTCGCAAGCCGTTCGCTTTGGACCAAACCATTTCATGTAAATAGAGGGGGGGGATATAATTTTAGATATAGATATAGTACGGGCAATGCCCTAGTAATTTAAATAAACATAAATGCAAATTTCGCATGTGGAAAAAGTAAGTACACCCTTGGCTCTAATAGGTGTTATTGCCCCCTTTGGCAGAAACAACCTCAAGTAGGTATTTCTTATAACTGTCTGCCAGTCTCTGACATCGACTGGGAGAAATTTTTGCCCACTCCTCCATGCAGAATTCTTTCAGCTGTGCGATGTTTGAGGGATTTCTTGCATGCACAGCTCGTTTCAAATCCCCCCACAATAACTCGATGGGATATAGATCCGGGCTTTGCCTTGGCCATTCCAGAACCCTCCATTTCTTTCTTTTCAGCCATTCCTTTGTGGATTTACTTGTATGTTTAGGGTCATTGTCATGTTGCAAGGTACACCTTCGGTTGAGCTTCAACTTTCCGACAGATGGCCTCACATTATCCTCAAGCACCCTCTGGTACAATGAAGAATTCATAGTGGATTATATGATGGTGAGCTGCCCAGGCCCTGATGCAGCAAAGCTGCCCCAAACAATAATATTTTCACCACCATGCTTTACAGTTGGTATCAGGTTCTTGTAGTCAAATGCTGTCTTTGGTTTTACCAAATATGTCTTCTGGTACTGTGGCCAAATAGCTCTACCTTTGACTCATCTGTCCAGAGCATATTGTTCCAGAAGTGCTGGGCTTTGCCTCGATGTTCATTGGCAGACTTTAGTCTTGCCCTGATTTTCTTTCTGGACAGCAAAGGTTTCCTCCTGGCACACCTCCCATGTATATCAAATGTGTGCAGCCTCTTTCTAATGGTAGACACGTGCACTTTGACATCAACAGTGGCAAGAATTACGTGTAGGCCCCGGGATGCCATCCTGGGGGTTCTTAGAGACTTCTTTCAGCATCTTGCAGTCTGCTCTCGGGCTGAACTTGCTGGGCGGCCTGGCCTGAACAAGTTGGCAGTTGTTTGGAATCTTCTCCACTTGTAGATGATCTTCCGGACAGTCGACTGATTGATTTCAAATTGTTTGGAGATCTTTTTAAATCCCTTCCCAGACTCGTAGGCATCTATAACCTTCTTTCTGAAGGCCTCAGAGAGCTCTTTTGATCTAGGCATGGTGACGCCGCACACTTCAACAACAAAGAGCAAACCAAACTAAATTTCTGAGGTTTAAATAAGACAGGTTCCTCCAACATCCTCTCTAACGATGTTCTCATCATTTGCACCTGAGCTGGTGCACCTGATTCTAATTTTAGGTATTTTAAGTAGTGATAAATGTAGGGGTGTACTTACTTTTTCCACATGCGAAAATAGCATTCATGTTTATTTAAATTATACAATGCACTACAAAATGTAAATGTTTCATGATATTTGTTAAATTATATCACCTTTATCTGTCAATATTGTTGAAATGAAGATCAAATAGCTGTATGTTGAAATATGTTGAAAAAGTCAAAACTTTACATGGGGTGTACTTACTTTTTCACGTGACTGTATTTATGTATGTATGTATATATATATATATATATATATATATATACAGTGGAACCTTGACTTACGAGTGCACCAACTTACGAGTTTTCCGAGATACGAGCCGTCGCTCGGGCGGTTTATTGCTTTGAGATGTGAGCCGAGATCTGAGTTACGAGCTTACGCCACCCGCCACCAAGTGGGTTCCGGTCACGTGGTTATCTTGCCGTGCAAGTATCTCTGCCATATATCGCTGCTGCTTTGTTTTCGCATTTTGGTTATTTTGGAAAATTTCTTAGTTTTAACCATGGGTCCTAAGAAATTGAGTGCCAAGGGAAGAGAGGATGATGTGCTTGGATATAAAACACGCAATCGTCGAAAAACATGAGCGAGGTGTGCGTGTTGTCGACTTGGTGAGGCGGATGTGAAGGCAGCTGAAGATTTTATTATAACTTTTGCCGAACTGATAGAAGCCGAACGATACATCCCCCAGCAAATCTTCAACTGTGACGAGACAGGGCTCTTCTGGAAAAAGATGCCGAGGAGGACGTATATAACGGCAGAGGAGAAGAGCATGCCAGGCCACAACTTGTTCAGAGTGCCGGCGATAGCTCGCCTTCTCTTTGTGGAAAACACGGTACTGAGAAGAAGAAGAGGATGATGTGCTTGGATATAAAACACGCAATCGTCGAAAAACATGAGCGAGGTGTGCGTGTTGTCGACTTGGTGAGGTGGATGTGAAGGCAGCTGAAGATTTTATTATAACTTTTGCCGAACTGATAGAAGCCGAACGATACATCCCCCAGCAAATCTTCAACTGTGACGAGACAGGGCTCTTCTGGAAAAAGATGCCGAGGAGGATGTATATAACGGCAGAGGAGAAGAGCATGCCAGGCCACAACTTGTTCAGAGTGCCGGCGATAGCTCGCCTTCTCTTTGTGGAAAACAAGGTGAGATCCTTAACATCCAACAACTAATGGGACGCAAACGGGGCGCCCAGTTTAGCGGTACACACATTGATGAATCACCCTGCCTGTGATTCACCCATGACAGGTTATAGCTGGGTCGGGATTCAAACCCAGGCTGGACAGTTTAGAGTCAAGTGTGCGGACCTCCAGTCCAGGCCATCCTGCCAACTTGTATGCTGCATACAGGTGAAATATAAAGCGCGAGATATTTTTATATATACTGTATATTTAAAAAAAAATTGGTGTGGTTTTTGGCGGGCTGGAACGGATTAATAGCATTTCAATGCATTTTAATGGGGAAATTTAATTTGAGAAACGAGCAAATTGAGTTACGAGCTCGGTCACAGAACGAATTAAACTCGTAAGTCAAGGTTCCACTATATATATATATATATTTATATATATATATATATATATATATATATATATATATATATATATATATATATATATATATATATATATATATATATATATGTCGGGATTCCTCCTCAAACTCAAGAAGAGGCACGTTTGAAGCAGCAAGAGTGGTTTAATAATCGAACAACACAATTGTGGAGCACGTCCGGAAGAAATGCAGAGCTTTGTCACACAAGGCAGTGCAAGTCTGAGCCGCACTAAAAACTCAGCAAAAGACAAGTTGTTATATAGATGAAATAACAGAAAAAACGCTGCGCTGAAGACAAAGGAAAAAAGTGGGCTCCATAAAACTCCCACCATGGTCCCATCCGGTGGTGGAGCCAAAGTTAAAAGCCAAGGCTGTGGGAGTAAGATAGTGATGTTCCCCAAGCCCTGATCTATACAACCTGCGAGCCCAAGGGATGTGATCTCAAGGGAGTTCAATCGTGTTACACTTGGCAGTAAAACATATTGAGCCAGGCACATACAAATCACAGGATATATTATGAAATCCTACTCTACTCGAGGTTAACTGAAGGCAAAACAAGATTTAAATGGCAACTATTCCCATAACTTTTCCCTTTGGCAAAGGTTGAAAAACGTCTCCAAGGCTGGATCTGACCGAGCCGTGAAACAACATGTTTTGAAGCAAGCAAAGGAAAGATATAATTATATATATAATTCAGGTGCTCTGGGTCACGTGGTCCCCCCCCGCCCGACATATATATATATATATATATATATATATGTGTGTGTGTGTGTGTGTGTGTGTGTGTGTGTGTGTGTGTGTGTGTGTGTGTGTGTGTGTGTGCGTAAGTTGTTATTCACTGCAATCTCCAATTCCACACGTGGGTTGGTTTCAGGAGATGGAATGGAGACCTACCAGTCTCAACCTATCCACCTGTATTATATTTCATGTGTGTGTGTCTTCACTTATTGTGTCACGTGATTTCCAAGAATTGAACCTGGTTTTCTTTAATTGCTTTAGTTCGGTTAGGGTTATGCACGAGAGTTGTTAGGGTTATGCACGAGAGGGGTGTGGTTGTGACTATGATGGTGCAGACATGATGGACCTATCGCCTGTTGGCCTCCTCATGTATTGATATATCTATGTGCGTGTCTGTGTGTGTGTATGTGTGACCACGTGTGTGTGTGTGACCCTCTCCCCCATGTGTCTGTGACCCACTCCCACGTGTGTGTGTGTGACCCACTCCCCTGTGTGTGTGTGTGACCCACTCCCCTGTGTGTCTGTGTGTGACCCACTCCCCCATGTGTCTGTGACCCACTCGCCATGTGTGTGTGTGTGACCCACTCCCCCATGTGTCTGTGAGCCACTCTCCCATGTGTGTGTGACCCACTCCCCCATGTGTGTGTGACCCACTCCCCCATGTGTCTGTAAGCCACTCCCCCGTGTGTGTGTGTGACCCACTCCCCCATGTGTCTGTGACCCACTCCCCCGTGTGTGTGTGTGACCCACTCCCCCGTGTGTGTGTGTGTGTGTGTAACCCACTCCCCCATGTGTCTGTGGCCCACTCCCCCATGTGTGTGTGTGACCCACTCCCCCATGTGTGTGTGTGACCCACTCCCCCATGTGTCTGTGACCCACTCCCCCCCGTGTGTGTGTGTGTGTGACCCACTCCCCCATGTGTCTGTGAACCACTCCCCCCCCCCCCCGTGTGTGTGTGTGTGTGTGTGTGTGTGTGTGTGTGTGTGTGTGTGACCCACTCCCCCATGTGTCTGTGAACCACTCCCCCCCCCCCCCGTGTGTGTGTGTGTGTGTGTGTGTGACCCACTCCCACATGTGTCTGTGAGCCACTCCCCCGTGTGTGTGTGTGTGACCCACTCCCACATATGTCTGTGACCCACTCCCCCATGTGTGTGTGTGTGACCCACTCCCCCGTGTGTCTGTGGCCCACTCCCCCATGTGTGTGTGTGACCCACTCCCTCATGTGTGTGTGTGTGTGACCCACTCCCCCATGTGTGTGTGAGCCACTCCCCCGTGTGTGTGTGTGACCCACTCCCCCATATGTCTGTGACCCACTCCCCCATTTGTGTGTGTGACCCACTCCCCAATGTGTGTGTGTGTGTGTGTGTGTGTGTGTGTGTGTGTGTGTGTGTGTGTGTGAGACCCACTCCCCCATGTGTCTGTGAGCCACTCCCCGTGTGTGTGTGTGACACACTCCCCCATGTGTCTGTGACCCACTCCTGTGTGTGTGTGCATGACCCACTCCCCCATGTGTCTGTGACCCACTCCCCCGTTAGTGTATGTGACCCACTCCCCCGTGTGTCTGTGGCCCACACCCCGTGTGTGTGTGTGACCCACTCCCCCATGTGTCTGTGAGCCACTCTCCCATGTGTGTGTGACCCACTCCCCCATGTGTGTGTGACCCACTCCCCCATGTGTGTGTGACCCACTCCCCCATGTGTGTGTGACCCACTCCCCCATGTGTCTGTGACCCACTCCCCCGTGTGTGTGTATGTGACCCACTCCCCCGTGTGTCTGTGGCCCACTCCCCCGTGTGTGTGTGTGTGACCCACTCCCCCATGTGTCTGTGGCCCACTCCCCCATGTGTCTGTGGCCCACTCCCCTGTGTGTGTGTGTGACCCACTCCCCCATGTGTGTGTGACCCACTCCCCCATGTGTGTGTGACCCACTCCCCCATGTGTCTGTGTGACCCACTCCCCCATGTGTCTGTGGCCCACTCCCCCATGTGTCTGTGACCCACTCCCCCATGTGTCTGTGACCCACTCCCCCACGTGTGTGTGTGACCCACTCCCCCATGTGTCTGTGACCCACTCCCCCGTGTGTGTGTGTGACCCACTCCCCCATGTGTCTGTGGCCCACTCCCCCATGTGTCTGTGACCCACTCCCCTGTGTGTGTGTGTGACCCACTCCCCCATGTGTCTGTGAGCCACTCCCCCATGTGTGTGTGTGAGCCACTCCCCCATGTGTCTGTGACCCACTCCCCCATGTGTCTGTGACCCACTCCCCCGTGTGTCTGTGACCCACTCCCGTGTGTGTGTGCATGACCCACTCCCCCATGTGTCTGTGACCCACTCCCCCGTGTGTGTGTGTGACCCACTCCCCCATGTGTCTGTGACCCACTCCCCCATGTGTGTGTGTGTGACCCACTCCCCCGTGTGTGTGTGTGACCCACTCCCCCATGTGTCTGTGACCCACTCCCGTGTGTGTGTGTGTGTGTGAACCACTCCCCCATGTGTCTGTGATCCACTCCCCGGTGTGTGTGTGTGACCCACTCCCCCATGTCTCTGTGACCCACTCCCGTGTGTGTGTGTGTGTGTGTGTGTGTGTGTGAGACCCACTCCCCCCTTGTGTGTGTGTGTGTGTGTGTGTGTGTGTGTGTGTTTGTGTGTGTGTGTGTGTGAGACCCACTCCCCCCTTGTGTGTGTCTGTGTGTGTGTGTGTGTGTGTGTGTGAGAGAGACCCACTCCCCTGTGGGTGATCCACTCCCTGGTGCAGTGTGCGTGATGTGGGAGGGATGGGGGGCGGAGGGTGAGGGGAGGGGGGGGGGGGAGAGGATTTGAGCGCTTGAAGTCACATTTTACATGAGATGTAATGACACCTTTCAAACTGTATTTCCCATGTGCATGCACATGCATTCACATGTTATCAGAAGTAAATACATTGTGTAGATTACATTATTTGTGGATCTGATAAATTGCCAGTAACCATTTTGTGAAACTGAATGTGCAACATCTAAATGAAGACGTCCGTGCCCGTGGGATTCCCACGGGTGACCCCACTAGTCCTTACATTTAATTTGCTTTATGAAGAATATGTATAGCCAACTTTTTATTTGAGTTCATTGCAGTCATTTCTCTGCGAATGAGCTGTCACTGTGCTCCAATTTGTCAAGCTGATCGGAATTCAGTGCTTTGATCGTGCATAGTGAATGCATTTCCAAAACAACATTATATACATTTGGTGAAAGCTCAATGCAATCAGACATTCGTCACCACGGTGGCGCAGCTATTGCACGTGGCCAGTCACGTGACTCCAAATGTGAATCATGTGACCTTCATCTCACCTTGATAAACTGGCTGTGACTGCTCCTTCAGCGGAGGATAATTCCAGGGAGAATGAGACTCTCACAGACAAAATTGAAAAAGTTTCCCCCCTTCTCCCCCTTCTTCCTCCACCCTCCGTTACTCACCAATCCTCTCAAAGCCCCCGCTTCCCCACCCCCAGGCGTCCGTACAGCCAGCACACAGGTGAGATGTTCGGTGTAGGCGATTTACAGATCACGCTTTCTGACAGTAACGTTATATTTGCCAAATTGTATTTCTGTAAGTTGCATCGCACTCTGATTGAATGCGAATTGATACCGGGCGAGGGAATATCAAGGATGCGAGAGAGCACCGCGAGCTGGGATTATCAAAAGGCATCACTTGTGTTGCATCGTATTCAAGGTGCAGATAAATCTTGTTAGCATGTATTCCATCGCAGACTCCGCTGTTTGCATAAACGCACGAGACGTTTCTTTCTGAGAGCTGAAACGGTGAATGAATATTTAAAGGCAACGGCTGAAACATTAGGCCAAGGCGTAAGTTATGGACATAAAAATCTATTGTAACAGTGTCCCATGCATGAGTCTCATAATGCGCAAGATTTATTTGCAGCTGCTCCGAGTTCTATGGCTCATGGTTTACGGTGAAGTTGGAAATGAATAGTATTTCGAGTCGAGAAATCGGAAACTCCAAGTGATGCTTGTGTGTGTAATTGAATCCCACCGTAAATGGTCGCTCCGTGTGTTCTCAGGTGCGTTTCCATCTCGGCACTTCGAGTGATGCTCGTACGTTTGCTTTTGGATGAACAATAAAAATTGCTTCCGATAGACTTAACCTGGTTGTAACTGCGTCGTTAATCCGTAGGTACTGGAGGAGCGAGGGTCTTCCGCGGGTGAATCGATTATTATGTGAGTCAATTAACGGTGGGTTTTAATTTGAAGCACAATGCCTTTGTTTAGGCTGATTTTTTTTTTTTTACTGAAAAATTAACTACAGAGGTGTGAAAATAATTACAATCGAGTTCACAGAGAGATCTGCAGCTCACGGAGGCAATTGCAGGTGGAGGGAAGAGGAAGAAGGAGTCGAAAGGGGTTTGGACCCTTCCCCTATCAGAAAAATAGACTTGATTGAAAGATTACTTTTTTCATTCTTCCCTCTTTTAACCATCCAGGATTTATGGTCAGAGACGTGGAATATTATGGCACTTTCTGCTTTGTTATAGGGACCTGCGAATCTAGTCTGCCATTACTCCCTCTTCACAATGCTTGTCGCATGCACACGCAAGGAGGCGCAAGAGGCCGCTCGACTCATCATGCCTGTGCCACATCCTCACTCCGAAAACTCAATCTGAAAAAGGCAAGAGTGGTGGTGGTTGGGTAGGGGAGGGGAGCGGTTGGGGTGGGGGGAGGGGGGAGAGAGTTACTTGTTTCCCATCTCTCGTTTTGATGAGACATCACAAGCACAGAGCATGTTAAGATCAGGTCGCAGTATACGACTGTATGCACAGTATGCCTGTTATGCAGACACTTTGTCTGACAAGAGGCCGTCTGAAAATTGCGTATTTGGCGTAGAAAACATGAGGGAGTGGAATGAGGGGGAGAAATGTGAGGAAAGAGTGTGGGGAATGGAAAATATATGGGGGGGGGGGGGGGAGAGAAAGGAAATAAAGACAGCAGTGGATTGGGCGCGGAAGTTGTGTGAAGGGAAAAGCCAGGACAAAAATATTACCCATTCTGTTATATTGAGTGAATGCAGGTAATCCGGCCATAAATGTTCTTAGAATTCAAAATGTTTTTAAAACTTTAAAAAAAAGTTAAACTATAATGACAACCGGCCTAGGGGGTGTAATGATTAGAGTGTCCGCCCTGAGTCAGGGAGGTCGGCAGTTCGACTTTTAAAATAGTCCGTGCTGATTCCTTGCTTGATGCACAGCATTTACAAAGGATAGACAACGGACAAACAACCATAGGTTGGTAATAATAGCGTCGGCTTCGATGGAGCAAATGGCCTCCTGCGTCGAAGTTCCTTGTAAGCGCTTCGATGGAGCAAATGGCCTCCTGCCAATTGTCGAAGTTCCTTGTAAGCAACTGAACCACCTTCAAATGCCATTTTTCCCCACAGAGCAGGGGTTAGCCTTTTTCGGCTCTTTTTCGGGGCACCTTGATCCCCTTTTTAAAGCAATGTTTTATGGCCGGATGCCCTTCCTGCCGCCAACCCTGTTGGTCCCCTCTTGCGACACACAGGGAATGACCAGTGAACTGATACTCAATTTGCCGACCTCAGAAGGATGACAGGCTGTCAACCCCACTGGCGTTAATTCAGCGATCAACCGGGATTCGAACCCAGGATCCTAGGATCCCAAGCCAGCACCCTACAGGAGCAGCAGAGGTCATGTTATTTATATCCTCATTATTTTTGCCAATTTATTATTACTATTACTTATGTTAGATCAGGTCATTGAAAAGATCAGACCGCGCCTCGCCATTCTAAATTCCCGATTATTAAATTTACTTCTGTAAGGGTGGGGGGCAATATCAGTCAGAAAACCCTTTTGGGGAGTGGGGATATTGTTTCGTAATAACATAAATTTTATGCTATTGTTATTAATGTTAATATTACCCTCGCCAAAGGAAAGGGTATTGCATTTGAGTCCGTTTGTTTGTCTGTCTGTCTGTTTATGTCTGCACAGAATAAATATGATTTTCTCTGCAACCGTTGGTCCGATTGACAGGAAATTTTCACCATTGGTGCAACTCCACCTGTAGAATTTTAAAATGATAATTATGATGTCATAGGTCACGTGGTTCTGCCGCCATTTTGGAAAAACCGAAAAACTTTGCACCTCAATATCTCCGAAAGCGCTGAATAGAAAAAATTGAGACATGGCTCATTGTAAAGAACTCTCCATGGGGAATAAAATATGTTAATGATGATGTCATTGGTACCTCCATTATGACGTCATAATTTGACAAGTACAAAACTTCATCTGATCAAGATGAAATGTATTGAGCGTCACGTAGGCATAAAATGGTGGAGGGAAAAAATGATGACGTCATCGGTCACGTGGTTCGGCCGCCGTCTTGGAAAAACCGGAAAAATTTGCACCTCAATATCTCCGAAAATGCTGTATAGAAAAAATTGAGACATGACTCATTGTAAAGAACTCTCCATGTGGAATAACATATGTTAATGATGATGTCATAGGTGCCTCCATTATGACGTCATAATTTGACAAGTACAAAACTTCATCCGATCAAGATGAAATTTCTTGAGCATAAATCGAGGGATAAATTGGTGGAGAAAAAAAAGAATGATGTCATCGGTCACGTGGTTTATTTATTCCCCATGTTTATTCCCCATGGAGAATTCTTTACAATGAGCCATGTCTCAATTTTTTCTATTCAGTGCTTTCGGAGATATTGAGGTGCAAATTTTTTCGGTTTTTCCAAGATGGCGGCCGAACGACGTGACCTATGACGTCATAATTATCATTTTAAAATTCTACAGGTGGAGCTGCACCTATGGTGAAAATTTCCTGTCAATCGGACCAACGGTTGCAGAGAAAATCATATTTATTCTGTGCCGACATAAACAGACAGACAGACAAACAAATAGACAAACAAACGGACTCAAATGCAACACCCTCTCCTCTGGCGAGGGTAATATCAACATTTATGATAATTTCTTGAGCATAATCGAGGGATAAATTGGTGGAGAAAAAAAAGAATGATGTCATCGGTCACGTGGTTTGTTCGCCATATGTGTTTTAACACAAAAGCCTTACAAACCACTGAAAACACATCCTGGCGAGGGTCTGCAATCTCTGATTGCTCTTTCTTGTTACTTTTGTAATGAAAAGCGGCTTTGGAAAAACACCACAAATAACTCCATGGAAGAACTCCACGGAAGAGGCAGGAAGGTTCGTGTTTTTAACCGTTGTGGGGTATATATATATATTATTACAGTAGATCTTCAATCAGGTGTGTTCGCCGACATGACATGACATGATAAGCATTGACTGATGACCGGATTCCTCCAAATTTATTTCAGATTAGTGTTAAGCAGCATTAGCGGCTGTTTAAAAAGTAATCATACGTGTTTGTGGTTTATAATATTTTTACTTCTGGTAGGGGTTCTCCGACGAAAACGCCATGATAAGCTATTTATACATGTTAACACAGCATTTGTTCAAGGAGGAAACACCCCTTGGGAAGGGTGCATATTATTAGTATTAATACTGTTTTGTAATAACATTCATATTATGATATTATCATTAGTTTTGTTATTTGAAGCATCCTTGGAAAAAACGCCACAGTAAAGCTAACTTAACAAGGATATACACCTCAACACACATCCTCATTAGTGGGAAACCCCTATTGGCGGAGAAAGCTCCCTTGGAGTGGGGGGCAAATGAAATCTCTACAACCTTCATTGTATGAACTTTAGTCCTCCTGTCATGTTTGGTTAAGATTGGATAAGTAACAACCGAATGTATCGCAGTCAATAATCGTCAGACAGACAGACAGACAGACAGACAGACAGGCACCAAATTGCGTATTTTAGTATGATTGTAGTTCAATCCAGGCTGACTTCCCACTTAAATTCAGCAATGGTTGAAGCTTTCTTTAATTGGTCCGTTTTGCCCAATTTTCTTCAAATGCAAAGAGAGCAGACTGAACTTCATGAGTTTGAAGCTAGTGTAATGAGCATGTGCAACAAGGTTTCTACTCGCTGTGTTTTTTTATTTTGTTTTTAAAAGTCACATTAGGTGTACCAATATATTTTTGATGAATTGAGCTTAAAATATCAATCACTTAGACAGCTTTAATCACTGACAAATAAACTTTGGCCAAACTTCCCCCTTCGACGACACCATGAAGCAGGTGGGGATAAACGAGGCCGGCCATTAATGAGCTAAGAGTAGTAGTGATTTTGTCTAGCATGCTGTCTTTCTCATGCTCCATTTTAGAGCATTATTGCTTGGCCTGGAAACTTGTTTCTAAATTCTCCAGGACTGACACAAGGATAGAATTTATTAAAATATCCTCAAGCAGCAGAAACTCAATGCAAACTGAATTGACAAAGTTTATAAGTCAAGACCAGGGCAAGCTCAGGTCAAGCCAGCTGCAGACGAGGCATCCGTTGTTCTTTCTTTCCTTACAAGTCTCAGGTCTTTCCTTACAAAGTTAGATCTACTGACCACAGCCTACAAGGCCTTGTTCATACTTCAATGGTGTCCTGCTTTCACCTATAGCCTGGTGCTGCACCACCACAACTACATATATATATCCTGGATTCTGTGCGATAATGGAAATCTTTCAACATTATTAGCACCTCCCGCAGGGTAGCATTAGGGCTATACAAACCATGTAATTGCATGAGGCCCTCAGATAACAAGTGCTCCCCACACGACCAATGGTGGTTAGCAATCTTTAAAGCCTTGGGCCCGAGGGTGGGGGGTCTCGCTTTGCCGACAAAACGTATCAACTTGTGAGTGGTGACAAAGACAGCGCAAAGCTAATGCTACATCTCAAGGAAATATAGCATTGTGACGTGGTGAATCGATTACAAAAACGTTTTCCCCTGATCTTTAACTAGACAGGAGCACAGGACTACCGAAATTAACCTTTTTTGTTACACAAGCAGCATATCAGACCAGAAAAGGGTCCTCGGTCTCGGACAAGTGCTGGGGCACACCCCTCAAGGCTGGGGCCTCTTCCATTACCGAGCAGCCAAGTGGCTGAAGGAATCAAGCAAGCACTCCAATGAAGTGGCCGATAAGGAACAGCGGGCTTGGCAAGTGATAGCAACCTGATTGGTAATGGAACATACCCCTGGGTCAGATTTCTGTGTGAGTTTGTGTTTACAAGTGGTGGTGTCGGATGAGATTTGGGGGTTACCATTATTATAATCGCATAAAATAATTTAATATTTATTTATGGGAGCGGTCAGGGGGGACCACATTATTCTTTTTATTACTGCCAAATATTGTACTATTATTGTTGTTAATATTATTATTTATATCAGTTTGCAGTACTGTAATGTTAATATTATTATTATTACTAGCAACGGTACCCGCCCTATGGGCGGGGCTTCAATTGGGAGGCCCAAATGAAAAGGCAAAATATCAGAAATTGAAGGCCTTTTTTTTTAATTTTAAACGATTTATATAAACATCATATCAACGATTTATATAAACATCAATCATATCATTATTATTTTTTTATTTTTTATTTTTTTGTATACAAGATCGAGGCTCGTGAAAGAGCGAACGTTAATCATACAGAAAGACAAACCGACACATAAAACATATAACATCGGGAGCGGTAGAGAAGATGGGGAAAGAGGGGGAAGGACACAAACACAACATTTGAGAGCAGGGACCGAGAGACATGGAGACATCAAGAGATCTGTGGGAGGGAGAGGGCTTTGGGAGGGGAGGCATGAGAAGGGGGGGGGGGGGGGTGGGAGAGGTATAAAACATATCGACACTGCCGGGACTTCCAGGAAAGAAGTTGGAATTTCAAACAAGGTGGATCTGGGGTGAATTAGCGGGGGTAGAAAAGATCAAGGGTTTGGATGGGGGAAGATAAGAGATGGTGGTGAACAGCTGTTTTAAAGACCGGGAGGGAGGAGTGGGATTCAAAGGAGTGTGGGAGTTTGTTCCAGAGGCGGGAGAAAAGAGGAATGAAGGAGTGAAGGTGAGCAGAGAGCCGAGATTTCGGCAGTTTAACCATCAGAGGGTTGCTGGCAGATCTTGTGCGACCTGTAGGAATATTTGGGGGACAGAGCACAGAGAGAGAGCTGGGAGAGCAAGGCCGGAGAGGAGTCGGTAGAAGACAGAAAGACCACCTACCTGCCTGCGGTGAGTGAGTGAAAGGCCCTCAGAGATAGCTTCATCGCGGGAGTTTCCAATGATTCTGAAAGCTTTGGTTTCAACAGCGTGAAGCAGAGCTAGGTGTGAGGAGGAGCACCGGCCCATAGGGGAGAACAGTATTCCATTGAGCTGCGGATGAAAGCCTTGTATGTGGTGAGGAGCTCAGGTGTGCCTAGGAAGGACTTCGCACGACGGAGGATGCCCAGTCGGCGACTGGCTTTGGAGGCCTGCTTGGAAATGTGGTTTTCCCAAGAAAGATCATGGCAGATAGTGAGACCCAAAAGCTTGAGCGACAGAACTTCTTGGAGAGGATTGTTGAGAAAGTAGATGGGAGGGTTGTCCAGTCGATCTTTTCGGAGAGACATAGTAAGAGTGTGAGATTTGTCAGGATTGAAAGACATGTTCCACTTGTTTGACCAGTCTGTGATTTTGTCCAGGTCTTCAGAGAGTGAGGAGGCTGCAGACTGCCGATCTGAGGGAAGAGGAATGGAACGGCAGAGAATGGAGTCATCAAAATATAAACGGTATTTGTAGAATTTCAACAAAATCCACATCACTGTTCATATCGGTAAATATTATTCCATCGTGTTTGGAAAAACTGGAAAATTGGAAAAATTGGAGAAATTGGAAAAGAAATTGGAAAAAAAACAATATAGCCTATTTTACTCCAGGAGGGTCCCAGGATTACCCACCCAAAATTTCGTTGCGATTGGTTCAGCCGTTTTTGCGGTACCTGGGAACAGACGGACATTTGGTGAATTTATATAGTAAGATTATGCCATTGTCATTATTCTTATTACTTTTGGCATTTGAAGTGCCTTGGAAAAATGTCACGATAAGGTGGAACGACGCTCAACCTGTTAAATATACACCTTCCCAAGGGGGAAAAGGCGATAAAACATGGGAACTCCTCCAGATTATTTGCAGTCAAATCTAAAGCAACACTAAGCGAGTGCAATAATAATACAGAGTCCACTTACTCGTGATCCAACTGACGGTTCCGAAGCGTCACTCGGAATAACATCTCCCACCACCACCGGGGGTGGCGCTACAGGTACACATCTACGAAGATAATTTGCATCGCCTCACCTTCAGAACTCCTGGTGAGAGGGGCAGGTAAACTCGATACAACCGTTGTCATATGACCTGTGGTCCACTTGGCAAGTTTAGTTGGTTGAGATTGCAGAAGTAATGACAGAATACATCGATTTCAGATAGACGGATGTCAAATTGCATATTTTAGTTTGATGACGGATTAACAGGGCTCACAGAGGCCCCACTGGGCCTTCATTGCGTTTTGCACGGGACCCCAAATGACTAACACCGCCTCTGACCTCCCATGACGAGGCTGAAGCACAAGGTCTGCTGCTCTCACATCGCAGGCAGGATGATGGCCTTGGTTTTTATTTAGTGCTTCTCCTCCGATCTATCTCCCTCTGCCCTCTCGGCCCTTCGACCCTCCCCAGCATGACTCCTGCAGGATGCACATGTTCTTCTATTAACCCTTCTGGTTAAACTTCCAAAATCCAGGCTCACTTCCCACTTCAACTCCTTTGTCCCTGCTTCCCCTGTCTCTTCTATCCACACTTCCCTCCAGGGCTTCAAGGAGGTGCTAGTCCACCATCTCATGTCGCCCCCACCCTTATCCACAATTTGTTTCCGTATTTTATCACCTTTGACCCGACCTAAAGCAACTCTCTTACTTGCAGCTTCCTGTTTCCTCCCATCCTCACTCTCCTCTTTTCTTGCTCTCATTCCCTCGCACTGCCCAACTGTCAATTCATAACCTTTGGCACCTCACTCTTCCATAAGCCTTAATCTTATAATGAAAAGTGAAATAAAAGATTGCCTCGTAAAAAAGGAAAAGTGAAAATATGGAAAATTAGGATTCGGCTCACAGAGCAATGCACATCATTAGTCAGAGTCTCACTGTCATCCATCGAATCAGCCTCTCCGGCATCGGCCCAGTGTACCATCAAAGCCTTTCTCCAGCAGCCACATATATCTGATCTCCAAAACAGAATCTCTCTTTGATAACCGGGTTTCTGAATTTATAAACCCTCTGCAGACAGTGCAAGAGAATAGCAACTTGGCAATCTCCATTGATTAGGCGGTCAAGCCTGCCCATCATTCATCTTCATTCAGTCTCGCGAAGAGTCGCCCCTGGACAGGTCCAGGCACAACATTACTTTCTCCTAGCATATTTTAAAGTCTTAATCAATCAACGTTTACACAAGTGAGGCATAACAAATTGCAACGTATATTTGTCCCCAAAGGCCGAAGCTACCAGCTCTGTAGAAATAACTGTATTTATCACAGTTGAAAGGCCTTTTTGAGTCATATTGAAAGATCTAACAAGCAAATGGAGGCCAAATTGATCAAAATAACAACTAATGCCATTTAATTTACCAGCACAGTAAAATGCAATCTTTTTGGTGAAACGTTTGTACGCCTACTGCAGGAAAGTTCGGCCCAGTCTTTGATCTGCCTGTCTGAGCAGCACTGAAGCAGAAAGTCCTCCCCATCACCCCAACTTCCATCTTGCCTCGACAGCGTCCAAATAGCTTACATTTCAGGAAAGGTGAAAATACATGCTTTAATTACCCTTATTGCTTACCATCTTGGTAAGGATTCCATAGCCATTGAAATCCATCATTTTGTGAAATAGAATATACTTTAGGAACAGGTTGCAGCATTGATAGCAACATCCGATACTTTGGCGTTTGGCATCCATAACAACCAAGATTTAACCTCTCGATAGGATGACATTTAAAGTTGATGACATGGTTCGTGAAGGTCAATGATATAAACAGTGCTTGTCAGTACAAAGTTTGTTGAACTTATGTCAGACTATTCCAGTTTTTGAACATATCCCAAACTCTAGCTCTTTTGCCATGTAACACTTTCTGATTTTCTACATTTCTGATTGTCCCAGTTGCCCGGTCCGAATCCCGATGAACCACTTCAAAACTGTCATGCCGGCCAACTGATTCCGGCGCTCGGAGTAAGGTCACGGGCCAGTTTGCCATGTGACCTTGCTCGAGCGAAATGCCCAAGCCAGTCGGGAAACGTGGTGATCAATGCCGAGCGCCCAATTACCCAAATTGTCAACCTGAGCAGTGGTTGGTCAGATGCAGGCACGTTTTGTACTGAACGCTAATCACCGTAACCCAAACTGTCATAACGGACAAACCAGCCAATATAATTCGTGAGCAGGACAATCAAATAACTCAGAGACCAAGTTAATTTGTAATGGTGTATTTGACTGTCGAGCAAAAAGGGCATGAATACATCACCAATAACAATTATTTATTTATTTATAACATAACATAACACTGTTTATTCACATTTATGTTTGGAATGAAAATATAGAGAACGTGCTGTCAATGCCTGACGTTCGACTGAAGGTGGCACAGGAATGTAGAATAATTGGTTCATTGTTTGCCATTCGCCGTTTTTACCCCATTTAAGTCAAAAATTAAATTTTGTGAGGACCTCCCTTGGGTTTTCTGTGAGGGGCCACTCCCTCCCATACTACCATTGTGCAGAAGTGTTTTGTGCAGCTCTACCAGAAAAAAATCTCCCTGTAGGCACTGTCAGCACTTTGACAAATCTCTCTCTGCGATCCTTACTGCATTAGGCTTTGTGACGGAATCATATGAGGTTATCACATCATTATTTTTCCCTCATCTCTTATAATATACCAGTGGGGCATGCTTGCACACTACTCCAAGCAGCTACTTGGGTGCACCTGCATGCAGACATAATAAATATAAGCTTTATATATTTGATGATGTGGATTGTGAGAAATATTTCTATTCAAGAGCACGAGGTTACCAAAAAACAAGCCAATGCAAGCCAAAAATCAAACAAAAATGTTGCATCCTTACTTCCTTACTATAATTCACGGACCGATGTCTGTTAGTTGCGCTACTCCTACAGTTTTGGCCCAATCCAGACTTGCTATATAGGATCAGCACGACCCCAATTAGTGCATAGGGGAGTTTTTATATTTGCCAATGGGGATTGAGGGGAAAGACGTAAATTCTCTATATAAATGTGTATCATGTAGCACCGCCTTCACGTGACAGAGGGTACAAGTCCCAGCCCTTATAGTACAGTCTTCCTGACCCCACATTGTCCAGTGCAGTGAGGTGTTTTGAAGTACTAGGGCATGCCCGTACTATATATAAGCTAGGACGTGCCCGTACGTGGGTGCCCGTTCCTTGCCAAAAAAAAAAAAAAAAAAAAATTTGTGTAGGGGTGTGTGTGTGTAAACATCCTAGGGCGTGCCCGTACGTGGGTGCAAAAAAACATGCGTGCAAACAACAACAACAAAAAAAAACTTTGAAACCACGTGGCAGTAACGACCACAGAACCCCCCCCCCCTCTATTTACATGAATGGTTTGGTCCATTCGCAACGACCACAGAACCCCCCCCTCTATTTACATGCAATGGTTTGGTCCATTCGCAACGCCAAAGCGAACGGCGAACGGCTAAATCGCCATAGCTCGGTAAGTACTTGTCCGATTAATTTCAAACCTTGAAAAGGCACATCCTCGGGTCCCCAGCAATATACCTGGCAAGTTTAAAGTATATCGGACCCGTGGTTGTCGAGAAACAGCGGTCACAGACAAACATACAAACACACATACACACATACACACATACACACATACACACATACACACAGAGATTAATGGAATTATAGATAGATAAACAGTAGGCATGTTTTTGCTTCATGCACGTAACCTGGGTTTTATTTTTACGGCATAGCCCGTAGGGCAATGCCGTCTAGAACAGTATTAGTTTGTCCATATGTTCCCACAAATGTACACCAATCGAAGCTGAGGATCTGGTCATATGACAGGGGGCGCGTTTAGTAACAAAAAAGATGAGAAACGCGGGATTTCAGGACAGATCGAAGATTCATAGACAGATTATCTCCTTTGCTCACTCACTTTCTTTCCAACCTTTCTCTCAAACGTTGCTTTCCAACTTGCTTCTTCTTCTTCTTCTTCTTCTTAATTTTTTACATTCTCTATCTTTCTGACTTTCCAACTCGCTCTTTTACATTCGTCGTGGCTTTTACATGCCCACACGGATGACACACTGAGCCAAGCACACATTCATGCAGCCCCACTGTAGATACGCCGCCCGGCTATACCAAGGCTGTTCACCTCGCCACACCAGCTGATATTCACACTCAGCTGTGCATTCCATCAAGCCAGCCCATGACCATAAATCATTCCCAGACCATGGGGAATGAACAGAGTGGAGGAAGAGACCCAGGAGAGAATGTTCGGGAGGTGAGAGGTGAGACGGGTTCCAAAATCATCGGGTGGTCACAATTCCTGCCAGATAGTGGAAGGTGCATCCGAGGCACGCTAAAGACGTCACACTGATTCTTTCTTATCTCTACAATTTCTTACACACTCACACCCCTCCCCCTTCCCACACTTTCTCTCATTTCCTCGGGTGTCTGACACCTTTGTTTTTGAAGTGCTAATTGTTCTAAGGCATCCTCCCTTGGGTTTTCTGTGAGGGGGAAGGGGAATGTATCCATGCCTGGACATAGTGTGAAAATGAATGCATAGCCCATCTTGAGTTTTTCCCAATTCTCCCCATTTGATTTTCCCAATCGCCATGTTTCCCACCAATTCTTGTTGTAATAAATCCATGAAAGTGTTGATATAGTGTCCTGACTTAATCTACTTGGGTTTGATCCGAGATAGCACTCCTGAGGTATTGGCCCAAGTGATTAATTGGTCTGATAGATGATAGGGTGCAGCACACATAAGCTGGTTCGTTCGGCCAATTACTATCTGTTACATTACCACCGGCACCATTCCCCATCTCCTTCAATCATCTCACAGGTACGGTAAACCGGCCCTCGACGTGAAGATCCGGCCAGATGTGAATGTTGGAGATGGCGTCCGTGGTCTTTTGATAGACACACCAGCCAGTCTTTCAGAGTTATCCGGGCCGCGTCCATAACAGTATGTCAAAGAATATAAGGATATTGGTTGTCTCACTCCAGAGCCTTTTAAACTGTGCCATGAGCATTTTTTTTTTTTTACTGTTTTTGCCACTGAGTTTGAATGTCCCTGTGAAAATTTAAAGGAATGATGTTAATAAGAAGACGTCATGCGGAGCACGATACTTGCAAAATATGCGCCCCCCCCCTCCCCAAGAAAAAAAATTCCATTGATACAGCAAATTGTCCATTTCATCAAGATTAAAATTGACAATCTTGATCAAAGCTCGGGTCAATAGGAAGAAAAGTGACGATTTTTCAGATGAAAAATGATGATTTTGGAAGGTTGACCTTGAGTTGACCTTTTGACCTCAAAAATAGTTGGTTTCCCTATTTAGTGACTCAATGTGCAAATGCTGTTCAATTTTCAAGTCAATCGGATGAAAATTGACAGTTTTTCAGATAAAAAGTGATGATTTTGGAAGTTTGACCTTGAGTTGACCTTTGACCTTTTGACCTAAAAATAGTAGCTTTCCCAATTTAGTGACTCGATATGCAAATGCTGTTCAATTTTAAAGTCAATCGGTTGAGAATTGATGGCTTTTTAGATGAAAATTGATGATTTTTAAAATTTACCTTGAGTTGACCTTTGACCTTTTGACCTCAAAAATAGTATGTTTCCCAATTTAGTGACTCGATATGCAAATGCTGTACTATTTTCAAGTCAATCGGTTGAGAATTGACGGCTTTTTAGATGAAAATTGATGATTTTAAAAATTTGACCTTAAGTTGACCTTTGACCTTTTGACCTCAAAAATAGTATGTTTCCCAATTTAGTGACTTGATATACAAATGTTATTCAATTTTCAAGTCAATCGGAATTAAAATGGCGATTTTAGAAATTTGACCTCCAGATGACCTTTGACCTCAAAATCAATAGGCTTCTCAATTGGGACGACTTATACAACGTGGTGAAGTTTCGTGACGATCGCTTTAGAATTGCGACCTGTAGGCCGGTGACAAACAGACAAACAGACAGAACCACAAACGGAACCGACCAATATACTTCAAAAAACCTTCAATTTTGCAAGTAATAAATTATTTTGTGAGGATCACAGCATAAAAGCAAGGGTTATCTTTAAAACATGTAGTTATTTTGTACTGGTAAAAGGCCAACTCGTCGACCTCAGAGCCTCAGACATTTCACCTTTGAACTTTTGATGCAGGAATGTCTTATTGATCAGTGATCACACAATGAGAAAGATTTTGTTTGCTTGGACAAAAAAGAAGAATGAAGCCATGGAGAAGGACGAACTTGCTAATATATGAGCATACACCCCCTATAACAGTATCCACATCTATGAGGGATCTCACCGTACAAGATCAAGAGGTAAATGCAGGTTCAAATCAAAATGGCAGCAGTGAAGTTACACCCGTTTCTCACATAAGCCAAATGCAATCATGACAAGCGGTTATATAACATTACAAATGATATTATATGCAAGGTAATCTGGAGGCTGTATGGCCCAGGTAAGGAAATTACTGAATAATATGGATTATATAGATTGCATCCCAAATCGAGGACTGTGTTCCCAGAAAAGCCCTACAGAGGTCTTGTCGTGGTCGTCACACTGGAAAGCTTTGCAGTGGATTTCAGATGCCAATTTTTGAGTCCGTCAGTGAATGACTCCGAAGTCGTTAGGCACGTTACACGTCACTACACACCTGAAATGACGTCTCTCCTGATGTCTGGCAATGGACGGTCACCGTTCAACAATGTTTTGAGACGCCCGTTATACACAGCAACAGAGGTTTAGTCAAATGCTTTATTCGATGTAACAAGAGCACACAACATATAATATTAAAATCTGGATTATTTGGTGGATTACCTTCCTTTGTTTAAAGTGGAGATGAGGCTACCGATTTCAGATTGAGGGTGGTGGGGTTCCGGTCATGTCCGGTTTCTGCTTTCGCAATGTCACGACTCAGAAGATTCAGATTATGCAGATCGGTCAGAGGGAACAGGTGACATTTCAGAGGGAGGGTCTCTCGCAGCCCCTCGCGCCGTCTGCATTGCCCCGTCGAGGCATCGAATCCGTTCAGCGCAGCTGTCAAACGAGAGGAATTGCCCAATCTGCATAACGATGCAGCAAAGAGGCTGTCAGGAGCACATGATTGCACTAGCCGTTTGGGTATAAGGGTGGCTAATGCTCGCCTTTAATAAAGGTCAAAGTGTGTTCGCGCATTCTCTGGGGTTCTCGGACGCAGACGCAGGCACGCAGGCATTATGGCACAAGACGAGATGACGCCGATTCCCTCCGTGGGTGTCGCGGAGTTGACAGCCGCCCGTCTTCGTGCTGCCAGTCGGATGTGGTTGCGTGCGATTACATCAAACGTCGGATGACTATTTCTTGTCGAGACGGTATTACAAGCGAGCTCCGAGCGTTTTCTGTCTAATTGCCTCCCTGACTTTGCCGCAAACGCCGTAACGGTGATTACGTTTGACAGCGTTTTACTGATGTATGATTACCAACCGCAAGCTCGCAATTGAAACATCAGAACGCATTTAAAGCGCTGGCATTTCATTATGGCGCGTTTGCTCTGAAACCCCATACCGAACAGATTATCTTTCTCAGCCTCGAGATTTGGATACATCAGGAGGGAAAGAGAGCTGTTTTGGTAACTCGTCTAAAACCTGCACTCCCCCACTGAAAACTCATCAAACATGCACACTTCAACTGAGAACTCGTCTAAAACCTGGACACTTCAGTTGAGAACAAGTAAAACACCTGCACGCTTCAAATGAGGACTCGTCTAAAACCTGCACGCTTCAACTGAGAACTCGTGTAAAACCTGCACACTTCAACTGAGAACTCGTGTAAAACCTGCTCGCTTCAACTGAGAACTCATCAAAAAACTGCACGCCTCAACTGAGGACTAGTATAAAACCTGCACACTTCAACTGAGAACTCGTGTAAAACCTGTGCTCCTCAACTGAGAACTCATCTAAAACCTGCACACTTCAACTGAGAACTCGTGTAAAACCTGCACTCCTCAACTGAGAACTCGTGTAAAACCTGCACGCTTCAACTGAGAACTCGTCTAAAACCTGCACGCCTCAACTGAGAATTCATCTAAAACCTGCACTCCTTAACTCAGAACTCGTCTAAAACCTGCACTCTTCAACTGAGACCTCGTATAAAACCTGCACGCCTCAACTGAGAACTCGTCTAAAACCTACACGCTTCAACTGAGGCCTCGTCTAAAACCTGCACGCCTCAACTGAGAACTCATCGAAAACCTGCACGCCTCAACTGAGAACTCATCTAAAACCTGCACGCCTCAACTGAGAACTCGTCTAAAACCTGCACACTTCAACTGAGAACTCGTGTAAAACCTGCTCGCTTCAACTGAGAACTCGTCAAAAAACTGCACGCCTCAACTGAGGACTAGTATAAAACCTGCACACTTCAACTGAGAACTCGTGTAAAACCTGTGCTCCTCAACTGAGAACTCATCTAAAACCTGCACACTTCAACTGAGAACTCGTGTAAAACCTGCACTCCTCAACTGAGAACTCGTGTAAAACCTGCACGCTTCAACTGAGGACTCGTCTAAAACCTGCACGCCTCAACTGAGAACTCATCTAAAACCTGCACGCCTCAACTGAGAACTCGTCTAAAACCTGCACGCCTCAACTGAGAACTCATCTAAAACCTGCACTCCTCAACTGAGAACTCATCTAAAACCTGCACTCCTCAACTCAGAACTCGTCTAAAACCTGCACACTTCAACTGAGAACTCGTATAAAACCTGCATGCCTCAACTGAGAACTCGTCTAAAACCTACACGCTTCAACTGAGGACTCGTCTAAAACCTGCACACCTCAACTGAGAACTAGTCTAAAACCTGCATGCCTCAACTGAGAACTCATCTAAAACCTGCACGCCTCAACTGATAACTCGTCTAAAACCTGCACACTTCAACTGAGAACTCATCTAAAACCTGCTCACTTCAACTGAGAACTCGTCTAAAACCTGCACGCCTCAACTGAGAACTCGTCTAAAACCTGCATGCCTCAACTGAGAACTCGTCTAAAACCTGCATGCCTCAACTGAGAACTCGTCTAAAACCTGCATGCCTCAACTGAGAACTCGTCTAAAACCTGCATGCCTCAACTAAGAACTCGTCTAAAACCTGCATGCCTCAACTAAGAACTCGTCTAAAACCTGCATGCCTCAACTGAGAACTCGTCTAAAACCTGCATGCCTCAACTGAGAACTCGTCTAAAACCTGCACGCCTCAACTGAGAACTCGTCTAAAACCTGCATGCCTCAACTGAGAACTCGTCTAAAACCTGCACGCCTCAACTGAGAACTCGTCTAAAACCTGCACGCCTCAACTGAGAACTCGTCTAAAACATGCACGCCTCAACTGAGAACTCGTCTAAAACCTGCATGCCTCAACTGAGAACTCGTCTAAAACCTGCATGCCTAAACTGAGAACTCGTCTAAAACCTGCACGCCTCAACTGAGAACTCGTCTAAA
Source organism: Myxine glutinosa (assembly GCF_964187855.1). Taxonomy (NCBI): domain Eukaryota; kingdom Metazoa; phylum Chordata; class Myxini; order Myxiniformes; family Myxinidae; genus Myxine; species Myxine glutinosa. The sequence goes on along the minus strand of NC_136262.1, from coordinate 240,250,515 downwards.
ACCTGCATGCCTCAACTGAGAACTCGTCTAAAACCTGCACGCCTCAACTGAGAACTCGTCTAAAACCTGCATGCCTCAACTGAGAACTCGTCTAAAACCTGCATGCCTCAACTGAGAACTCGTCTAAAACCTGCATGCCTCGATTGAGTGTGATCTATATAAGACGAGCCCTTCTGACGATAACAAGTGCAATATCTCAAAGATTCTTATGAACCGCTATTCATTTCCATTGGTAATAATGGCCAACTCTGGAATGGGCAACTTGTATTTAAATATCCATAGCAACTATCTATCCATAGGTACCAAAATATTTTCCCACGTGTTTACCTTGTTAGACTATTATATGAGTGTTGCAGTCCAAAAGCTCATTCATTATATACTTAGGGAGGTTCATGTGCTTCTCATTTCAAATCAAAGACTCCATGCTTGAAATTTTTCTCGGACGCATTCAAAAGGAAACGGATTTTTTTTTTTTGCATGAGTGTAAATGACTTGTGATAGACGAAGGAATTTACTCTTCCATCAATAATTATAATGTCAATAAGCAAGCAATATGGTCCTTCTTTAGCAGTCTTTGAATACATTGTCTAAAAGGAAAATAATAAATTTGTCTAGAATGTCGGCGTGAAACCTCGATAGGCTTTACGAAGTTTGTCGCATACGTTTCTTAGGAAAATACCCCGATTTTCTCAACTTAAATTTACTTCTGTTTTCGGTTAAACAGGCCACAGGAGGGTTAATATTAGATACAACATGATCTATATTTATATACGTCATCACCTATACAGACACAATCTTTACAGAATGCCATGTATCGTGTTTGAAACGGTTCTAAAATAACGTTTGTTGCTCCTCTCAAGAGGGGACAGTTAAGCGTCACCTACTCCATCTCATTGTAATTCACACACGGTATGTTGATTCTCGCCCTTATAGTGTTTGTATTCATTTAAGAGTTTTCGAAGGAGATTGTAGATACATCGAGCCGTGCGATATACGTATTCATATTTATGCAAAAGTCGCAAGACAGCTGAAGATAAGATTAACGGTGCGAGAGGAAATGCGATTTGCAAGGTTTGGTGCGGACTCTTCTACTAATGCAAGGAGCTCTTGTATCCAGTTGATGCAAATCCCTCAAAATTTTTTTTTTTTAAGGGAGCTGGAATTAAATAATTGTGGACTCACTCTTTCGAATGCATAAAAAAAAAAAACCAGAGAAAAATGAAGGCTGTGTGTTTCCAGGAGATCACGTCCTTGTGATTTCATTTCGTCGAGTCCGCGCTATGAATTATTTCGACGCAAAGAAATGCATATAAAGATATTATCAACGGATTCCTTTTGCTTGTGAAATTCACATCATTATACAAACACTTTCAGGCGCGGATAATGCTCCAGTACATCAGTCAGTGTCCTGTTATTAAATTAGTTGTCAGATTAATAAATTGCCGATGTTTCTGCCTTACTGGACCTGAAAAATTATCGTTAAACTATATATCAGGCGCGCGTTATAGAGGGTGGGTTTGGGGAAAGGATGTAAGAGTGGGGGAGGAGGTTGGAGAGCTTAAGAAAACCCCCCAAAAACCCTTTCTGATGTGATATATGTGAGATGAACTTTAAGGAATGCCTTGTTTGTGCATGCACAAGATTTAGCGATATTTATTATTTTTCATTGCGCACACCGCAGCCTATATATGCCGGCTCCATGAAGATGTAAGTCTTTTTTTTTAGGGAGGGGGATGCAAATTGAGAAGGCGGTTCAAGGACTTTGTGGGGAGTGTGATGGTTAGCTGATAAGCAGTAATATATGTGCTCAAGCGAGATTATGATGGGTAATGGCATGCCACGCAGGCGGCGGAGGTAAGGGGGAGGCACCGTGAGAAATATTGCTCTTCAAGTTCGCAGTTCCTGAGCACTGCGAATCCATCATCATAAAACGTCTTCTTCTTTTGTTGCTTCCGTACGGGATGATTAAAATTTCAGCTTCTTCTTGCCGCACAATGGAAACCTTAAAATGTCTCTTTTGGACGTGACAATGAAACATTGAATGTTTGGCTACTGGAAATAGCCCGAATTACCATGTTTTGCTGCCAGACCTTTTCTACCAGACTCGGTGGCATGATGGTAAGAGGGTCCGCCCTGAGTCCGGGAGGACCGATGGTTTGAACCCAGACCGAGCCATATTCTACAGACTTAAAAGATGATACGTGCTGCTTCCTTGCTTGACGCTCAATATTTAGAGGATAAAGAATGGACAAACAATGCTGGGAAGGCAATGGCAAACCACACAGTATAACCCTTGCCAAGAAACTGCTTCGCCAGTACCAACATTCTGTTAAGAGTTTGGTAAATCAAAATTTTAAATATGCCTTTACTGTCATAGGTAATGCACACGGAGTGTGAAGAGCCCAGTATATGGTCTTAACAACATTTAGATACACTTTGCAGTAATGTTTGAGTATTTGGAAGACGATACAATTTGCGTCTAAATCTGTAAAGCTATAAGTGAAAATTTTTGTGAGTATTATCGAAAAAAAATATTTGCTTCATGTTGTGTTAACTGTATTTTCAGGCCAATTTCAAGGTCAAGACAGATTATATTGGCCGGTCCTTCTTGGTCCTTTAATAGAGGAGGACAAATGATGATGAGCATGAAGAAACTTCTTTTTCTTCTTTGGAGTCCCCAAGTATTCCCCCCCTTTGTGTAGTCGAGCGTGGGGAACGGTTGTGGCCCAAGTCTTTCTGGAACCGGCTGGCCAGGTCTGACGTCTGACTAGCAGGAGTTTCGAATTTGTCCACGGTGCTGATGATAACTCGTGCGAAAAACACTGTGGGATCTTTAATGTCCACCAACGCCAAAAAATAACCAGCGTCAACCACTTTTTTCAAATTTCTAAAATCCTCAATTTTCATCCGATTTACTTGAAATTTGAATAGGATTTACATATCGGCTAACTGAATTCAACCACTATTTTTGAGATCGGCGTAGGCCAAAAGGTCAACATAAGCCAAAGGTCAACCACTTTTTCGGGCAGTCGGGTCCTATGGTTCAACGACCTTCCGATGGGCGGCGCACCCTGGATGCGAAACACCAGGGTGAGAGTTTTATAGCTGGATCGAGACTCGAACCCAGGCCTGACAACTCAAATGTGAGTATGTGCATATGATTACATCTAATGCTTCAGTCACATTTGGCTCGGCGGCCATAGGGTCTAAAAAATCTACGGCCACTAGCAATTATAGGGCGGCCGCAGTATTTCCACGGTCACACAATGTAGCAGTCACATATGTTTTTATTTATCGGGTAGCCACACGGGGTATTTAGAAATTGTGGAGACCGAAAACGTGGGGGTGCCGTACGGTCTTTGATTTGATGTCGCACGGTGACCTTGGGGCGTCCCTGCGGCGGCCATAGAATTTTCAAGGCAGACGCAAGGTAGCCTCAAGGTGTCCGCAAGGCGACCGCAGGGGGGCCCTAAGGCGAACGTGCGGCTAGACGGACGGTAACGAGTGGGTATATATACCAGTTCTTTTTCATATGTATATCGTCGTCATGGCTACGGCTTGTCGAATTGCTACGGCCACCCTAGAAATGAAAAAAGTTATAACTCCGCGCTATAATTCCACGGCGACCCCTACGGCCTGTAAAAGATAGCCATACGCCCTAGGGCCACCCTGCGGCCACCTCAGAAACTCTGCGGCTGCCGCACGTTTCTGTCAATTTAGGGGGGGGGGTACGGCCGCCGTATCCTAGCCGTAGAGCAAATGTGACTGAGGAGTAAGCGATATCCAACCAACCCTAGAATCCTTATCAAGCTTCCATTGCTTGCTGATGTCATTGAAAACGATGATGATCGATAACGAGGTCAAAAGGCAACTCGATACAATTCCAAATTTAATTTCCATCTATTCCTGCAATAAATGCTTTTTAAAATCCAGAAAACTTTATGGAAACGTTTTCACAAACATCACATTTAAATACAGCTTATGCCGCAGCCCGTTCTAAAAACCATGCAATTACTCGCAACTCTCAGCGTGCTCAGAGAATGGCGACGAAATAAGACATCAATTTAATTTATGATGACACATTTATTTTTCAGTTCAACGTCCGCTCCACACTTAAGCTGATTCTATCGCCACAGCAGTCATGACGACCCGGTGTAATAGCATTTTTAACATTCCAAAAGCGAGCATTGAAATATCTGACAGAAACAAATTAAGCGTGAGAATCACTTTGGTTGTTGGCAGGCCCTGGCACTCAGCAAACACTTTAATTGGACTAGGCAATTCGAGTCATTTCACCAATACCGATTGCTATCGTGTCAGTGAGTTTCAACTGGTCTTTCAGGAATGGAGCGGAGTCGCATGCAGGCCTACACTCCATGCGGAGGAATGCTGGCATCATCTGTACCCCCTTTGTTATACAGTATGTAATAAATAGACGGCTGCGATCAACACAAATTGTCCTCATATTCCAACTGCCTGAACAGTGGCTTTTATTGAAACCATTGGGTTATTTAAAATGCGAAGGATATAATTAATTATTATCTGAATTGCAGAGATAAATAGAAAGCATCTGAAAATGCCAAACCTGTCCGCGTCTCTTTGTATTCAGATGTCTTCTTATTCTTCTTCTTCTTCTTCCATATGCTAAAAATAACGAAAACAGTTTTAAAATAAACAAAATTAAAATTGATGATTTTATGCAGCCTTGACCTTTGAGATTTAGATCTTTAAAAAAAAAAAAATCAGCTTCTAGCTTTTGATTGGTGAACCAATTCATTGACCCAATATGCAAATTATTAGAATTTCAGGTCAACCAGATGAAAATTGACGAATTTATGCAACCTTGACCTTTGCCCTTCTGACAAAATTATAAATTTTTCTTCTCCGTATTATCATAATAAAGCTTTGGTGAACGTTTGATGACAAAACTGAAATGGTAAATTGAAATTTAAGGTCAATTGGATTAAAATGGATGATTTTATGTGACGCTGATCTTTGACCTTTTGACCTTTTGAGAAAATTATTAATTTGCCTTCTCCATAATATTATCATAATAAGGTTTTAGTGAAACATTTATGATAATAGCTCAAATGGTAAAAAAAAAAGTTCCCGCCCGGACATACACACACGCACACATAGACAGATACACACAGAAATTATTATAAAACCCCATCTCCTGCTGTGCAGGGGATGGGCTAAATTGGGGAGGAGCATATAACAACTTGCCACTTGGGGAGGAGCATATAACAACTTGCCACATGGGTCGGAGCATTTATCAACTTGCCACTTGGGGAGCAGCATATAACAACTTGCCACTTAGGGAGGAGCATATAACAACTTGCCACATGGGTCGGAGCATTTATCAACTTGCCACTTGGGGAGGAGCATATAACAACTTGCCACTTGGGGAGGAGCATATAACAACTTGCCACTTGGGGAGGAGCAGATAACAACTTGCCACTTGGGGAGGAGCATATAACAACTTGCCACTTGGGGAGGAGCAGATAACAACTTGCCACTTGGGGAGGAGCATATAACAACTTGCCACTTGGGGAGGAGCATAAAGCAACTTGCCACTTGGGGAGGAGCATATAACAATTTGCCACTTGGGGAGGAGCATACAGTCACGTGAAAAAGTAAATACACCCCATGTAAAGTTTTGACTTTTTCAACATATTTCAACATACAGCTATTTGATCTTCATTTCAACAATATTGATAGATAAAGGTGATATAATATAACAAATATCATGAAACATTTACATTTTGTAGTCCATTGTATAATTAAATAAACATAAATGCAAATTTCGCATGTGGGAAAAGTAAGTACACCCTTGGCTCTAATAGGTGGTATTGCCCTCTTTGGCAGAAACAACCTCAAGTAGGCGTTTCTTATAACTGTCTACCAGTCTCTGACATCGACTGGGAGAAATTTTTGCCCACTCCTCCATCCAGAATTCTTTCAGCTGTGCGATGTTTGAGGGGTTTCTTGCATGCACGGCTCGTTTCAAATCCCCCCACAACATCTCGATGGGATTTAGATCCGGGCTTTGACTTGGCCATTCCAGAACCCTCCATTTCTTTCTTTTCAGCCTTTCCTTGGTGGATTTACTGGTATGTTTAGGGTCATTGTCATGTTGCAAGGTCCATCTTCGGTTGAGCTTCAACTTTCCGACAGATGGCCTCACATTATCCTCAAGCACCCTCTGGTATAATGAATAATTCATAGTGGATTCTATGATGGTGAGCTGCCCAGGCCCTGATGCAGCAAAGCTGCCCCAAACCATAATATTTCCACCACCATGCTTTACAGTTGGTATCAGGTTCTTGTGGTCAAATGCTGTCTTTGGTTTTCGCCAAACATGTCTTCTGGTACTGTGGCCAACTAGCTCTACCTTTGACTCATCTGTCCAGAGCACATTGTTCCAGAAGTGCTGGTCTTTGCCTAGGTGTTCATTGGCAAACTTTAGTCTTGCCTTGATGTTCTTTCTGGACAGCAAATAGTCCGTGGGCTGAGTAGGGTTTACATGCACCCCCCCACAACGTAACTTCCCGGGTATGTCCATGTACCCCCAATCCTAGGGGTTAGGAAAAACCATGTTAACAAAAAAAAACTCATTCCCTCATAGTTTGACCTCTGGTGACCTCATTAGTGACCTCATTTGCATATAACACATATCATTGCAAAGAGTGTCCCAGGACAAACATTTTGAGGGGTCATATGCAACCATAGGATGACTAGGTAAAAAGTTATGGCCATTTGAATTTCGCCTACCCCTAATTTTCAGAAATCACTGACACAGGGTGGGGGTAACATCAAAATATGCATGGGAGGTACCTTGGGAATGAGTTTTTTTTCTGTTAACATGGTTTTTCCTAACCCCTAGGGTGGGGGGTAAATGGACATACCCGGGAAGTTAAGTTGTGGGGGGGGGGGGGGGGGGTGCATGTAAACCCTACTCAGCCCACGGACTAAAAGGTTTCCTCCTGGCACACCACCCATGTAGATAAAATTTGTGCAGCCTCTTTCTAATGGTAGACTCGTGCACTTTGACATCAACAGTGGCAAGAGCTAACTGTTGGTCCCGTGATGACATTCTGGGGTTCTTCGAGACTTCTTTCAGTATCTTGCGGTCTGCTCTCGGGCTGAACTTGCTGGGGCGGCCTGGCCTGAACAAGTTGGCAGTTGTTTGAAATCTTCTCCACTTGTAGATGATCTTCCGGACAGTCGAATGATTGATTTCAATTTGTTTGGAGATCTTTTTAAATCCCTTCCCAGACTCGTAGGCATCTATAACCTTCTTTCTGAAGGCCTCAGAGAGCTCTTTTGATCTAGGCATGGTGACGCCGCACACTTCAAAAACAAAGAGCAAACCAAATTAAATGTCTGAGGTTTAAATAAGACAGGTTCCTCCAAGATCCTCTCCAACGATGTTCTAATCATTTGCACTTGAGCTGGTGCACCCGATTCAAATATTAGGTATTTGAAGTAGTGATAAATGTAGGGGTGTACTTACTTTTTCCACATGCGAAATTTGCATTTATGTTTATTTAAATTATACAATGGACTACAAAATGTAAATGTTTCATGATATTTGTTATATTATATCACCTTTATCTATCAATATTGTTGAAATGAAGATCAAATAGCTGTATGTTGAAATATGTTGAAAAAGTCAAAACTTTACATGGGGTGTACTTACTTTTTCACGTGACTGTATAACAATCCTTGATGTAGGTATGATTCCTTTATCCATTGTGTTGTTTCAGACACATACCTATATTTACTGTGGAGTTTTTATACTGATGTCAAGGCTCATAGGAAAAGCTGCACAGCATAAGGAGTCCAACTCTTTCTGTGAGCATAATTAAATTGAGCTGGACAGTGACATACATAAAGTGTCCAACTCTTTCTATGAGAATACTTAAATTGAGCTGGACAGTAAGACATACTGACAACAGTCAACAGGGTAGATTGAGGTGCACAAATGGACAAGGCATAAAAAGACAAACAACATGAACAATAAATTATGACCGCCTTGCATCATCATGATTCTACTTGGCTTGTGCCTGCTTTGGCAGCCCCAATTAGTATGTGCGCCTCCTCTGGACGATCAGAGGATAATTAATCTAAGTCTGCACTTGAGGGGAATTTCCAATTTAAGGGCCAGACTTTCTGGAGCACAATTTGTGAGAGCATTCCAATTTGCCAATCGCAGGTGTCATAAGTATAGATTTTTTTTAACCTTAAGTTTTATTTTTAGCAATATAGTCAAACAAAAGAAGAAGTGAAAAATTTTATTCCTTTATCTATTTCGAAAAGGAGCAGCGTCCGTCCATCCGTGTGTCATGCTTTATTGTAAAGGGTTCCTGCTGTCGTAGAATAATCAAGGTAAAGGTTCCGTTGGAAAGCTAATTAATCAATTTATGTCTGTTTAATCATACCAGTTGCTTTTAGCAGGACGTGGAGCTTAATGTAGTGGTTTCAGCAGTACCATTTCTATCTCACCTGGACTTTAATCCAGTGAGCTTATGCAATCGAGCAATGTCTGTAGGTAAGTCAGTCAGTCAATGTGTCTGTAAACACTTTAGTCATTATCGCTTGAACCAAAACACATGATTTTGATGAAACTTGGCCACAAGATTCATATTTGATACCTAACGAAGGTGTATTGACCGCAACAAAATCTGCATGACCTTTAAACATGCATCGCTGTAATCAGCATCGAGAGGGCTTCCATTCAACCAATCACCTAACCAGATTCTCCGCATAAACAAAATTTAGATATTTTATGACGTCATTGCCCTTATCCAGGTGAGCTTCAGGACCAGTGGTCATATTTTTATGATTATTCTACGACAGCAGGAAACCTTTGGAATAATGCGCGCCAAAAACGGAAGGAGCACACAAAATGATACATAGTAATACTTCTCGAAACAAGAGAAAAATATCAAAAAGTACACAAACAAAAGCTCGTGCCATCTTATTGTAATTGTTGATTAGTTTTAAGTGTTAGTGTTATGAGTGAAAGGGATTATTATGCACATTAGAATTGCCAAGTTGGAATTTATTATTGTTTTATTCACATGACCGTTTAATGTTGCCGTGCTGTTTCAGTTTTGAAGTCGAGGATCACTGTCTGTCTTAGTCTTCTTGTCTGTTTAACACCTCCAGAGTATAATTATACCATGAACGCAGGACGTAGTATGTGATTCAACCTCTGAGGGCTCCTGAATTCATGTTTAAATCGAGACTTACAGGCTCCTGAATGGGGCTGGGGAAATGGAGAACCAAAATGAATCTTCAGGGTGCCAGTTAGTGGCACGTTACTGTGTCCTCATGTGGGATCCTCAAAGCCTCTGTTCTGCCACAGTGTCGCAGAATGTGGTTCTAATCAGAGGAAAATAGGTGATGGAGATGCTGGAAACGTATCACAAGATATAAAGAGAAAAATTGGGGTACAGTGGTCTAAGTGGAAATGGCTGGTGGAACGTAGCATTTGTTGGTCGTTTCAGTGAACATGGTGCTCATAGTGAGTGGTTGTTCCAACATGAGAGAGAAATTCCACATCCACAAGTTTTTTAGGGCTGTGTTTTGTGCTGGACTTGTAGCCCTGGTTCTAAGTCGTTGCGCCAACAGTATACACTGCTTTCAGATGCATACTCCTGCCAGACTGCACACTATAGGATGTTACACCCATGGTGGGCATGTCTCCTCCACTGTCCCATCGGTACAATGAACCTCACTCTGCTGTCCTAGAACTTGTAAGCTACTGAGTACCCGAGGGCCTCGGCTGCCCATGGGCTTTACCAACTCTCAATAGATGCTCGTTCGGAGTCTGCACAAGCTGTGAGATAAAACTATCAAATCTTCGCTCTCTCCTTCACATTCAGATACCTTTGGGTTTTGTAAATATTTTAGTCCCTCGGTGTCCGAAAGAAACTCTACCAAACCAGCACAATCCGGAACCATTTACTTTTTCTCCTCCACGTTTTTTGTGTGTATATATATATACAGTATATGTATATGTGTGTATGTATGTATGTATGTATGTATGTACACAAACACACATATATATATATACAAATACACACATATATATATACAATGGACTACAAAATGTAAATGTTTCATGATATTTGTTATATTATATCACCTTTATCTATCAATATTGTTGAAATGAAGATCAAATAGCTGTATGTTGAAATATGTTGAAAAAGTCAAAACTTTACATGGGGTGTAATTACTTTTTCACGTGACTGTATATATATATTTTTTTATAAAGAGGAATCAAATTCCTGCGAGGGGCTAAGTGTTAAAAAATTCTGACTCAATGCGGGGCTCGAACCACGGACCTCCGTTGATAACGCGTCAACAGCCCACTGCGATATTGAGCCAGCCGCAATCTCCTCAGAACTTTTCCATACTTAACACTGCGAGCTTTATCATGGCCGATGTCTTACATGCCTGCTAGGCAGACCCCAAATGTTAGCGGAAGTATATGTATGCGTGAATAAGTAGAAATGCATTGAAGATTCATTCATCTACAATTTTATAAACAGGAATCAAATGCCTGCGAGGGGCTAAGTGTGAACAAATTCTGAATCAATGCGGGGCTCGAACCACGGACCTCCGTTGATAATGCGTCAACAGCCCACTGCGCTGTCGGTCTCTTCTGCTTTTTTTCAATCCCTCTCGGCCAATATATATATATTGTCCTGTGATTCCCCTCGGTGAAGACCGGGAAATCACAGATAGCAATCGAGCTTACTTTGAGGCGTTATCCAATTGATGGCGAATGATACGCGATGAGGAGAAGAATACCAACTCACCTGGACGGCCTTGGTGATGTCTTCACCCTTCGAAAAGAAACTCAAACCGAGGCGGATTTTATGTACAAAAATAAACACGGCTTTATTGCCGGACCCCGAGAACAATGAAATGCGCCGGTAAATAAAATCCTAGGTTCGGGATCCCACACACCTCACTTCAACAACAAGCACAGGGGAAGAACTAATCAAAAGGAACTGTTGTGTTCTGCGTGGTGCGGCTTAGCTCTGTCTGGCTGCCATGTCAGGGATGTCAGGCTCTGAGCGCAGTCGTCCGACGCGGCTCTGGTCGGTGGGGAGTAGGCCTCGATGCGCCCCCGTTCACCAGGCCTCGACAAGGTCTCTCGCACCAAGCGAGCAAGCGGGCGTGCAACCCACTTCCTCAGCCGTGCAATGTCCTCCCAAATTCGGCACAAAGCTGCGATGCACCCAACGTTCGGGTCAGAAAGGAGAGAAGGTCAAGGTGAAGGAAGGCATGAGGGCAAGAACGAGCAAGGTCCAGGCACCAATGTCTATCTCAACGAGCAGGGACGAGAGAGCGAAAATGTCGGTCTCTTCTGCTTTTTGTCAATCCCTCTCGGCCAACATTACAGGCTCAACCCTCCACCAATGGCTGCGTCACTTCTCTCTCATGCCATTCGTTCGATGGCGAATCAGTCTGTCGCTTCCCTTGCTCTCGCTTCACCACTCAGCGAGCTGCTTCTTGCTTTTGCCCTGACCAATTGCTGACCCTCGGGCCGTGTCCATTGCCTGCCTGCTCGATGTGTGTTGCCATGCCAGCTGGTGATGTGGCTGGGTGTGGCTCCATCAGCAGTGTCCCGAACTGGCTTTTGGTGAGTTTTATAATAAGGGGGGAATTAATTAATGTGTGCGCTAATGGGGATGGATTCCTAGCTAGTGTCGATGTGCTTTGCCATACGGAACACAAGGATGATCACAGGTTTGACACACCGGGGAATTCGCGTAATCCCTATTCTACTTATCACAAAACCATCCTCGTATGACCACAAAGATACACTTAATCTGAACAAACCGCCTAAACAGAACTTACTGCATTGAGATTCCATATCACGACAATCAAAGCACCTACCTATGCAGATCTACCTGGATCTATATATGCCCTACCCCAAAATTCATAACAATCTATCTATATATATATATATAGTGTTGCGGATTTGAGAATCCTGTAATTGTTGTAAATATCACCCTCTGTAAATAGTGTAATGATCCTTGTAAATACCTCCGTTAAGTGTAAAGATCAAAGGTCGTCCCCTTAGTTAATCCATCACATGCACGTAGAAAATCATATACCCTTCTAAATAGTTATTTCCTTATTATGTGTATTAGCTTAAGGCTCTGTTTCCCACTAGTTGACTCTGCATTGCACCAAATGACATGATAGTTCCCTTTTCAAGTTTCCCCCAATCCTCTCTTCGAAGTGTCAGTGCATTGGGCGGTTTACTTCACCCCAACCTCCATTACGCATGCGGTCAGCTCGGAGAAGAAAGGCGTGTCTCCACCTCGTCATGAGAAGGAGGAGTGAGCCAGCCCCCGATCAACCAACCAAGGATGAGGGGTTTGGCCTGAGAGGGCGGAGAGAGAGCGTTCGAGGAGGTTCGCGAAAGTTCCATGGGCGTGGTTATATAACCCGTCGCCCGGAGCCTCCCACCCGCAGTCCATCCGAGCAGTCCACCGGAGCCTCCACCTGAGTCCAGTTGAGGAGAAGCTGAGAGAGGGTTTTGAGGGAGGTGCGCTGGACCAGAGGCAGATTCTGCGGAGTATTAAGGGAGCGTCGGAGACGCAGGAGGCGGAGGATGAGTGAGAAAGCTGCCGGTGTGAAACCTAATACGTGGAGCTGCCGGCTCCTCGCTGCCAGCCCGGAGCGGAGCTGTGTTCCGGGTTTCGCCTCGACCCCAAAAGAGTGGACTGAAGCACGAGCTTGGAGCCGGACCACGACGCCTACCATCTGCCGGGACCCTCCTCTGCCGTTCCATTCGTTCCTGCCCTCATCCATCCTTTTGTGGACGTGAGTTTGTTTTGTTTGTCTTGTCTGGGGTTTTAAGTAAGTTTGTATAAGCTAGAAATTGCTCTGTGTCCTTCTGCTCCTTCCATTTTCTGTATATTACTTTGATTGCTTCTCTTCTTGATTTTGGTTTGTGTAAATAATTAATAAATCCCTGTGTTCTTTCTTTACCCCTTTTGTTTCTTCACATCCGTTCTTCTTTGTGATTTCCATCATTGAACACTTGTGGCAGGATTTGGCCAATGTTTAGAATCGGGTCTAGTTTTTGCTAATGGTTCGAGCCGCGGGCTGCTAATCCGCTCGGCAAATAACATCTTGTCCGCGGTCTCGAACGAGGTTGCTCACCTGCCTCGTAGAGGGAGCTGGGCAGCTTCAGGACTCACGTCGGTCAGTCGCAGACAAGGGGATTAATCCCCCCTTGGTAAGGGGAAAAGGGGCCGACGGAGAGATCCGCAACAATATATATATATATATATATATATATATATATATATATATATATATATATATATATATATATATATATATATATATATATATATATATATATATATATATATATATATACAGTGTATTGATAAGTATTCAGACCCCTTCACTTTTTTCACATTTTGTTGTGTTGCAGCCTTATGCCGAAATCGTTTAAATTCATTTTTTTCCTCATCAATCTACACTCAATGCCCCATAATGACAAAGAGAAAACAGGATTTTAGAAAGTTTCGCAAATTTATTAAAAAGAAAAAACTGAAATATCACATTGACATAAGTATTCATACCCTTTGCTATGACACTTGAAATTTAGCTCAGGTGCCTCCCATTTCTCTTGATCATCTTTGAGATGTTTCTACACCTTGATTGGAGTCCACCTGTGGTAAATTCAATTGATTGGACATGATTTGGAAAGGCACACACCTGTCTATATGAGGTCTCACAGCTGACAATGCATATCAGAGCAAAAACCAAGCCATGAGGTCGAAGGAACTGCCTGCAGAGCTCAGAGACAGGATTGTGTCGAGGCACAAATCTGGGGAAGCCTACAAAAAAATTCCTGCTGAATTGAAGGTTCCCAAGAGCACAGTGGCCTCCATAATTCTTAAATGGAAGAAGTTTGGAACAACCAGGACTCTTCCTAGAGCTGGACGCCCGGCCAAACTGAGCAATCGTGGAAGAAGGGCCTTGGTAAGAGAGGTGACCAAGAAACCGATGGTCACTCTGGCTGAGCTCCAGAGATCCTGTGTGGAGATGGGAGAAACTTCCAGAAGGACAACCATCACTGCAACACTCCACCGATCTGGGCTTTATGGCAGAGTGGCCAGACGGAAGGCTCTCCTCAGTGAAAGACACATGAAAGCCCGCTTGGAGTTTGCAAAAAAGCACCTAAAGGACTCTCAGACTGTTAGAAACAAGATTCTGTGGTCTGATGAAACCAAGATTGCACTGTTTGGCTGTTATATATATACGTATATATATATATATATATATATATATATATATATATATAGGCGTGTGTATATGTATATATGTGTGTGTGTGTGTGTGTGTATGTATATATATATTTGTGTTTGGATTTATGACCGCGAGGGAGAAGGGGCAAGTTTTGAAGACACAAGGACAAGATTTTCGCAGAGGTTCGATAAGGCAGCTCCTACGCGTGACACGATGCGGGCATGGGAGAAGAATGCTTTTTCAAGAGGGAGTGTTGTCCTTGATTTAAAGCGTTCTGGTCGTCCAGCTTCACGTCAACGCCATGTGGACATTATTGAAGCGTCCTTCTTGAGATCACCACTGAAACCATCTCGAAAAAGATCTTCTGAGTTCGTCATTCCATGCTCAACAGTCCAAAAAATAATGAAAAAGGATCTGGGATGGAAGCCATGAAGTCAGGGGCTGCTTTTCTGACCTCCAAACATCAACATAGAAAAAGATGTCCAGAAGAACATGGAGAAAAATTCACATTTGTGCGGAGAATGGAGGGGAGCATACAGATAAATTCTAACTAAATTCTAGCTGCGTGCATAGAGAATTTGTGGCCACTGTGTATATGTGTGTACTGGTATATATATATATATATATATATATATATATATATATATATATATATATATATATATATATATATATATATGTATATATATATATATGTATATATATATATATATATATATATATATATATATATATATATATATATATATATATATATATATATACATATATATATATATACATATATATACATATATATATATATATATATATATATATATATATATATATATATATATATATATATATATATATATATATATATATATATATATGTATGCGTTGCGTTTCTGTTTAGAATTCAGAAATCTTCTACAACAAAAATATTATATTATAGATTTCTGAATTGCAAATGTTTATTCATTCAATCCATGCTTACTGAATTATGTCTTGCTGTGATGATGTGTGTAAATTAAGTTTGCCTTTGCGCTTAGACCTTGATACAGTTCATGTTTTAATCGGATCTGGATGCTCATTTTATTGCCCTTGTGTTTTTGTGCAATTGGAATTTTAATGCCTCATCTCTGTGCACTCCATTCTTCCCAACTCTCCTGAAATATTCTTCTGAATTTTTGTATGTACAGTGCTTTCAGAAAGTATTCAGACCCCTTCACCTTTTTCACATTTTGTTATGTTGCAGCCTTATGCTGAAATCGTTTAAATTCATTTTTTTCCCTCATCAATCTACACTCAATACCCCATCATGACAAAGAGAAAACAGGATTTTAGAACGTTTTGCAAATTTATTTAAAAGAAAAAACTGAAATATCACATTGACATTAGGAAAAAATAAGTATATACATATATATTGACATATATACAGTATATATATATACTCCAACCTCACAGTCCAGTTCCTGGGCGAGTCGCTGCAGGACATGCGGGCGATTGTCAAGTTGGAAGATGCTGACACAGTCATGGAGAGGTACCTCAAGTTCAAGAGGGGCTTGGATGATTTGCTTCTCCCGTACAAAGAACTGCATCGAAATGTTGGGCAATCTTTCAGGCAGCTCCCCTTCGCCCATTTCTTCAGCCCTGCTCCCTCCACCTCAAGATCACCAGCATTCTCAACAGTGTCCTCACCATCTCCTACCTCTCCTGGCTCTCCCTTGGTGCACAATTTTGCTGCACCATCATTTGGGTCGCCCTCAAAGTTCGAGTAATTATTGGGATTTTAATTCACCATCATCATCACTTGAAAGTTGCGTGTGCTTGTAAAATAAAAATTTTAAACGGCACATGATGGTGTTGTGTTTTTTTTTACTTTCACGGTACTGAATGGTTAAGCACTTTTAATAAACTAAGCGCATTCCTTCAATGAATTGTAAATTGTACCTGGTGTTGTCCTTTTTCTTTTATTTGTAAGCATTTTTAATGAAACTGTAATCATGTGCATTTGCGGTCGAAAACATTTTAAACTTTAAAAAATTTCCTCTATGAATCAGGAACCGTCGAGTACCTGTATTCCCCTTTTCCCTATTGAAACAATGCCACAGCATACATTCACGGGATTCTCATCGACCTTCGCGGATTTTCATCGACCTTCGCGGATTTTCATCGACCTTCATGGATTTTCACGGCCATTGTAGAAAGTGAGAACACCAAACGGATCAGGACAACAGAACAAAAGGTACAGTAGATAGAGTGAGGAAAAAGCAGGGCCGAAGGAAAAACGAGCGTCCTCACCTTCTCCTACCAGTCCTGGCTGTTAACCAGGTCAACAGTAAAAGGGGGGGTTTTGTCTCGCCATTTCCGGGACTTTCATTGACCTTCGCGGATTATCGTCGACATTCTCGGGATTTGCGTCACCATTGACGGATTTTGCATCACCGTTCGCGGTTTGGTCCTCTCTACTCGCAGATTTCGCGACTTGGGAACCTATCCCACCTTTTTCCATTGAAACAATGCCCCCCTATTCGCGGGTTTAGCTATTCGTGGATTTTCCAGAAACGTATCCCCCACGAATAGCGGGGTCCAATTGTACTTTAAAACGCTAATATCCTGATCTGAACCCGGATCCTCACCAAAATGTAATCAATTCGTCATTATTACCCAATGATTGTGTAATTGTACATTAAAAAATAAATAAAGAATCCTTGGCGTTTCTTGGACTGTTACAGATCAACTTATTCTGATAACATTTTGAACGCCCCATGTCGTCCGTCTGACCCTGAGCTGTTCTTGCATATATCCAAGTCCATAAAATAATCAAAGCACAAGAATGATGTCCGTGTTCAGCATTTGATCATTTTGGAGAAAACTACATTTTCCAATCGGTTCAATCAAAGCACATAATCTGACACGCTGGTATCATTCCTCGAGTGAACAGTACGAATTGAGCAAGGAAAACATTCAATGATTGCTCATGATAAGGAAGATTTATAATATTTATTCTCGAACGTGATATAAATATGATGATATAGTAAAAGCGACTGGCAATGATATAGTCGTGTGGGAATTTGCTGGGATCGTTTGAGCAGGTACATCTCCTCCTGATTTTATCAACAATACACATCAACTGATAATAAGAAAGACAAGGTATGGAACTATGTTTGGTTGCTTGAAATCGATGCTAAAGAAAGTATTACCTTGCAATCAAAAAATAGAGTAATTATAATTTTGGTTGTGTGCACATTATATATTTTTATAGATCTAGTTTAAGGGATACAATGGGGGATTAAAAAGCCCCCTAAAATGCAAAGCCATCTGCGTACGTTTAATAATAATAATCGTTGTTGGATTTATAGAGGGCCTTTTACTTTTGGATATGAAGCGCTGAAAGAAAGTGAGAAAGGGGGACCAGGATTGGAGGATTACATTGTAGATTCCTAGAGGGGATAGGAACAGGTTGAACTATAAAGGCACTGGGTAGAGAGCATACCTCTGCCAGGCTGAACAATTTATGTTTTGTATCCATTGATAGGCTGGATCTGGATTCGGACCTGAACCAAAATGAAATCGGTTTGTTCTTGTCACCTAAACAACTCATCCACCAAGTTTTGTCAAAACTTGTGCACATCTTTTTTGAAATATCATGTTATATATTGATTGTTTTTGGCCCAATCACTCAATGGTGAAGAATCACTTAAAGAATAAATTTTTTATCGGAGCCGTGTCCGCATCTTCACCAAAATCGAAGCAATTCTTCCTTGTCACACACACAACCTCTCCATTCAGTTTCGTCCGAATCCGTCCATAACGTTTTGAGATATAGTGCTATGTATTGTTTTTGGCCCTATCTCTCAATGGTGAAGAATCACTTGAAAATTTGAGTACCACATGATTCGGATCTTCACAACACATCTCACCATTTCGTCCTTGTCACACAACTTCTCCACCAAATGTCGGCCGAATCTGTCCAATTTTTTTTGAGATATCCTGTACATAGACAGAAGAAGAAAGAAAGAACCACCTTTAGAGGCCATTTTCCCCACAGAGCGGGGGTTGGCCTTTATCGGGCACCATGGTTCCCTTTTTTGAAGCAATGTTTTATGGCCGGATGCCCTTCCTACCGCCAACCTTGTTATTCACCTCTTGCGACACACAGGGAATTACCAGTGAGCTGGTACTCAATTTGCCGATTTGCCGACCTCGGAAGGATGACAGGCTGAGTCAACCGCCCTGGCGTTAATTTCAGCGATCGACCGGGATTCGAACCCAGGATCCTAGGAATCCCAAGCCGCACCCTAACCACTAAGCCAACACCAACACCAGGATTAGACACCTGTACATAGACAGACAGGGATAAAAAAAACATAACCTCCACCCACCTCCAGTGGCAGAGGTAATAAAGGGGATAAAAGCAGGTTACAGCTAAAGGGACCTTTATATAGGACCTACCCACCCAAGGACCCACCTTTATATAAAAAATTAATTCAACAAATAAATAAAATTTTATAAGATTAATACATTATAAAGTCATAACTTGCAACATCTTCTCATTTATAAACGTGCCTTGATTGGGATTCTAAACACAAACCCACCCAAGTGCGGGTAAGATATTCAACCACTCAGCCATTCAGTCCGAAATAAAGATTTTAAATTTTCCAGTCTAAAGTAGATTAAGCTTCAAATTAACAAACAGGAAAATGGCTCCGAATAACGTGGACTGTTTTCACGATGGCTTTTTACACGAGTGCAAAATAAACCTCAAAAGCATCCCAAAATGCAAAGCCTGTCCGCACCTGCGTTGTACTCAAACTATACATAATGAAAACAACTGAAAAAAAAAATTACTTATTTTTTCTCCATATTCTCATCACACGATATTTACAGCAAAATTGATTTTGTTACCATTTAAAGTTATCACAACTGAGATATTAATTAGTATCCTCCCTGTCCTTTAAATGTGTGAAAAATCTACTGAAATCACTCGATTAGATCAATTTTAAAATCATAAATTTCTATTTTAAATTAAATCACATTTTACATTAAATTAACATTACATAATTTTACATTAAATTAAATTTAAATTTAAATTTACATTAAATGAAATCATAATTTTTGATTTAAAACCACATTTTAAGATCACATTTAAAAATCAATCTATTAGATCACTTTGCATACTTTTAAAAACACTTTGTTGTCACAATTAACGTCCTTCTAGAACATTTGATTTAGTGACATGTAACCTTGGATACAAATTAACTTTGTGAACTCCGTTCTGTCCAATATGGCAGCTGCTTCGACAATCACTGTGGCATATTCTCAAATCCAGGTTGGTGACCGGCTCTGATTCGCTGCGCTGGCTCCTTGGCAGTGTGTAATATTAACTGGCATTCAATTACGCGACGTGACCAACTGACCTGAGGGTTAATGCTGTGGCTTCTTCGTCACCTTTACCTTTTAGCAAGCAACTCCATACCACCTGCTTCTGGACACAAGGTTGTGCCATTGAAGCACCAACGCTATCCTCACCAGGGCCCTTCCATTGATGAGGTCATAACCTTTGTTCTTGTAGGTTACTCCACAAGCTGTTCTCCAATCATACACCACTCATTAACAAAACAATGACAAATTCCATAATTACTTCACATGATTTAACCGCCTTTTGTGTTTCCTCTTATGCACATTACCATTTTGTCCTCCGCTGCTATTGGTTTTGTATTTTGCTTTCAATGACTAGTGCTTGCCTGCAGTGATCAAGAAGAAGATGAGAAGTCACCCAGAGAGAGACACTTTGGCAAAACATAACCAACTTGGATGGCACTCTTCGACGTCACGACATCAACTGACATTATTACATCATTATAATACTTGCATCAAGTTTGATTTAAATCCATTCAGCTGTGCCCAAGTTAGCACATTTTTACCTGACATGACCTCTGACCTATTGACCCCCAAATTTAATCAGTTCATGTTTACATCATTATACATACCTGTAACATTTTAATTTAAATCCCTTCAGCTGTTCACAAGTTTTCACATATTTACCTGACATGACCTCTGACCTTTGGTATTTTACCTAGGAACCCCCAAAATCTAATCAGTTAATCATTACATCATTATACATATCTGTATCAAGTTTGAATTGGATCCCTTTAGCCATTCTCAAGTTATAGACCTATTACAGACTTTGACCTTTGATCTCTTGACCCCAAAATCTAATCAGTTCATCTTTACATCATCATACATAATTGTACCAAATTTGGTCAGAATCTCATTACTGATTCACAAGTTATCGCAGTAACAGTATTTTTACTTAACATGACCTCTGACCTTTGCCCTTTGACCACATGACCCCAAAATCTAATCAGTTCATCTTTACCTCATTATACTAATTATCACTGCCTCATTTACACTTCATCAGTTATTGCTTAAAGCTTCTACAAACACTCCACTGGTTACAACAGTACTTGATTACTCCTGTAGTGTAGCCACATAATGAGACTGTACAAATTAGCAGCCCGAGTACAATGTTATAATATCAGTACATGATCATCAACTTCTTACCAACTGCATGAACATCTCTAATAACAGCATTCTATAATTATCTCCATTTGTGATTGGTTACTCTAAGTTGATAAAAAAGAAAAGTAGGAAAGACAACTGAAGCTGCAAGAAGTCCCTGAAATTATACAGGAGCTTCTTATACTTATGCAGAAATTAAATATAGGAGCTTCTAATACTTTTAGTTCGGCCTAGCCCGAGACAATAGTCTGGAGTTAGTGACGTAGGGATTGTTATGTGATGGCAATACTGTTAGCTACTCTCTAAACCAACATCATCCTTATCTTGTTTAGGACCTTTTTTAGACTGTAGTTTGTCATCCCTACATTGCCTTTTTAATTTAGCATAAATTTTTTTTATTCACTTGTTTCTGTAATTTTTTACAACGTGGTATAACACAATGGTATATGGTACTCAGAGGATACCCAATCCTGGAGCAAAAGTGCCAAGATGTCTTAGTCAGCAAAGTCAAACACTGCACATGTTCCGATATTGTCTTACGTAACCCTGACTGTATCTTGCAGCTCTGTCTTATTGCTCGTTTCTCAAAGAGTAATGTCGTCATCCAGCCTCAGGCCACACAAGGACCTGCACTTAGAAATGCCAAAATAACTGGTGTGGTTTCCCTCTAACCAATAGGGTGGGGACAGAGGGGAGGGGCGGAGCCTCTCGAGAGGAATTTATTTATACACGGCCGGCCGGACGTGAAAGACACTCGTGGTTTTTACCGTTTTGTTTACTTGGTGTCAATAAAACTTATTATACACTCAAACTCGATAAACTACTACGAGAGTACGAAGAGATACTCCTACTTTTATTTTGTATCAGTGGGTGGGGCCGGCCTTTTTTATCCACGCCATCCCTACGTTAGTACGTAGAGTCGACAGTGCCAGCACACTCTCTGATAATAGTTTTGTGAAATTAACTTCAATGAAAAACTTGATCAAGACAAGATATAAGTATTTATCTGAAGTATCCAAATCCTGGTTCTGAGAAATCAGAAGACCTCGGTAATACTTGAGTAGATTCTCGCCAGACAAAAATGCAATCACTATAAATCATCAGAAAGACGTTAGTCAAGCACACTGTACATGTGACACGCTTTCTTATCTGCGCATGCGCATAGCAAGGTTCAGGGTTGATCGAGTAGGCGTAGGGATTCAGGGAAGGGCGTGGCCTTGCCAAACTACGATGGCCTCGGTTGAGCACGAGAGAACACGCTCCCAGAGAGTATCTGTAAATATTTGACTGGAGAGATAAACTGGAGAAACAAATTATAACAAAGGATTCTGCACCAAGTAAAACTCCAGTCATTGCCATTGAGAGAGGCCCAGCTGAGAAATACACCGTCTGAATAATTATTGTAATATTTGAGTAGATGATGTTCTACGACTGATTTACAAATGTTGCAGTACAAACTTTGTGGACGTGCTCACCAGTGGTGTACTGAGGGTGTCTGGCATAATTTTTTGTTTTTTTTAAATAACAATTTTCCCTTTTTACCCCCCCCCCCCCCCCCACCTCTCCCCCCTCTCCTCCACCTCCTGCTTCCACGTTCCTCTCCCAAATCCCCAATCCCAGTAGCCATAGGTAAGAAGGCATAGACATAAGGAAACTAGGATCTTTATATTTAAACATTAATTAATTGACCATTGACCACTCCAGGCGATGCAGTATGCCAAACAAAGATGAAAGGATCACTAAATGTCAGTTCAAAACTTATTAAACCAGGGGGCCCATTGGTCCATTGGACCAAATTTTAATTGGGAACTTTTGGATCCTCGGGAACTTTTGGGTCTTTGGTGACTTTTGGGTGTTCGGGGACTTTTGAGTCATCAGGGTCATCTGGGTCTTTTTGGTCCTCGGGGACTTTTGGATCATCCTGGTTTTTGGGTACTTTTGGTTCATCGGGACTTTTTGGTTATCTGGGTCTTTTGGGGGCTTTTGGATCTTTGTGAACTTTTGGCTCTTCGGGGACTTTTGGGTCATCAGGGTCTTTTGGGCCATCAATGACTTTTGGATCCTCGTGGACTTTTGGGTGATCTGGATATTTTGGGTCATCAAGGGCTTTTGGGTCATCTGGGTGTTTTGGGTCAAGTATTTTGGGTCCTCGGGGACTTTTGGGTCATCAAGGACTTTTTGGTTCCTTGGGGACTTTTTGGTCTTCGTGGACTTTTGGGTGATCTGGGTCTTTTGGGTCATCAAGGACTTTTGGATCATCTGGGTGTTTTGGGTCCTCGAGGGTATTTTGGGTCCTCGGGGACTTTGGGGCATCTGGGTCTTTTGGGTCATCAAAGACTTTTGGGTCCTTGGGCACTTTTGTGTGATTTGAATCATCGGGGACCTTTGGGTCATCAAGGACTTTTTGGGTCCTTAGGGACTTTTGGGTCCTTGGGGACTTTTGTGTCTTTTGGGTCCTCGGGGACTTTTGTATATTTTGGGTCCTCGGGGACTTTTGGGTCATCTGGGTCTTAAAGGTTGTCTGGGTCAACTGTGTTAAAGGGTCTTCCAAGGTCTAAGGGGTCTCAGCAGTCTAAACGGTTAAAAGGTACATTTGAATCGTACTTAATGAATTGACGTCAAAAAGTATGACGCACATGCACACACAAACACACACACACACACACACACACCTCCATTTATAGTAGACTAGCAGAAGTACCCGGCATTGCCGGGCGGGGGAGGGGAGGGGGGGGGGAAGGGGAGGGGAGGGGAACGGGGGGGGGGAGGGGAACGGGGGGAGAGCAAGCCCCTTGGTAAAGCGAGCGATTTTTTTTTTCATAGCGTGATAGCGTTATAACGTTCATAGCATCATAACGTTCATAGCGTTTCATAGCGTCATAGCGATTTCTTTTTTTCATAGCGTCATAGCGTCATAGCGTTCATAGCGTTCATATCGTTCATAGCGTTATAACGTTCATAGCATCATAACGTTCATAGTGTTTCATAGCGTCATAGCGATTTTTTTTTCATAGCGTCATAGCGTCATAGCGTCATATCGTTCATAGCGTCATAACGTTCATAGCGTCATAGCGTCATAGCGTTCATAGCGTTTCATAGCGTCATAGCGATTTTTTTTTTCATAGCGTCATAACGTTCATAGCGTCATAGCATTCATAGCGTCATAGCGTGATCGCTCTGAGCGAATCAGCGCCCACCTGCTCTGATTCCGTTAATTCCGTTCGCTGAAATGCGCTGAGGTAAATATGAATAAAAAATATGGATCGTCAAATATTTTGAGTTCGGCCATGTTCGTCCCAGGCTCAATGGCCATGTCTATGCCAAATATCAAGCACGTAAGCCTCTCCGTTTAGGAGTCTATCGGTAACATCACTCTCACACACACACTCACACACACACACACACACACACACACACACACACACACACACACACACACACACAAACGGTGTTTTATATATATAGATTCTATTCCTGTGGATTCCTTGTTCAGGCTCTTTATAATACGACGCCATCCATGATGCGCCGATGTAACGAATCTGGCGCCTAGAAACCGTGACTTGAGATGGTTATTGATCACGTGGTTTGCTTTTGCCTTGATCCGTGACTGGAGGGATGGTGATCATGTGTCCCGTGTGCGGTGTATGGCGCTGGTACCTCGCTATTATTTTATTTTTTATAAATGTAACAATGAAAAACAAGGCATTTCCCGAGACATGATATTTCTGATATTATTTGATCCCACATAACATTATCACGCATAACGCCGACACGGAGGCGAATGTGTCTAGCGCCTCCGCCCCATCAAGCTGATTGACAGTCATAGCCACGCCTACCCCAGTCCTATTATTTAATTATTTTACAAAGGAATGTAGTTTTACGTACTTTTAGTGGAATCCTTTAAAGCTATTACAATTATCATACCAAAGGATGT
The DNA here is from genome assembly GCF_964187855.1 of Myxine glutinosa. Classification (NCBI taxonomy): domain Eukaryota; kingdom Metazoa; phylum Chordata; class Myxini; order Myxiniformes; family Myxinidae; genus Myxine; species Myxine glutinosa. Next base: position 240,225,773 of record NC_136262.1, on the reverse strand, counting down.
TGCAGGAAGTAAAACTCGATCGAATGGTAGCAGAATCATTGCCATTGACAGAGGCAGCTCGGAAATATTTCGTCTGAAGAAAATTATTATTATTATGAACAAGAAGGTGAAATCCCGGGTTTGACCGATCTTGTTTTTTCGCTTTATTTTGCTTTTGCCTTGGTCTGGAGAACTGAAAAGGGATCCCAACCTCGACAATCAGCTGAACAGACCAGATAGGCTCTCATATGTAGCCTAAGCGAGTTTTTAAAGAAGATAATCCAACTTTAGTTTTGCACGTACCAGATGGGACCCACGTTTTTTCCGCGCCATCCCTACAAAGAGAGTACTAGACTACTAGTGTACTCTCTGATATATATATATATATAAAGCAGTAAAGTATGTTTGTTTGTTTGTCCTCTTATAACTCGAGAACTACTCATCGCAGAGAAAAACCAAAGGCATATTCGGAATCAGAACGTCTCAGAGCAACTACAGCACACCTTAAATTTTAAAAAACTTCGGGTTTTAAAATTAGCGTATTAGCGCAGAAACGCTAGCAGAAGAGGGAGGGAATCGAAGGGAGGGAGCGCAGCGCTCCCTCTAGCGCTTCGCAGCGCCAGCGCTTCTGTTAGCGTAATTAGCGTATTTCGGAACGTTAATTTTTCAACTTCATTATTCGGAATCAGTACGTCCCAGAGAAACTTCGTAATGTTAATTTTTCAACTTCATCCGATTGACATGGGACCAACGGCATGTGACAGAGAGTGAAACATACATGCTACATTTATTTGACGAAAATGAGTTCCGACTTCCGGGTTCGTGCCGCCAACCCTGTTAGGCGCCTCTTGCGGCACACAGGGAATTACCAGTGAACTGGTACTCAATTTGCCGACCTTGGTAGGATGACAGGCTGTCAGCCCCCCTGGTGTTAAGGGGGAGGAGGAGGGGAGGGGGAAGAGGAGGGGAGGGGAACAGGGGGGAGGGGGGAGGGGGAAGGGGGGAGGGGGGAGGGGAAGGGGGGGAGGGGAGGGTGTGGGGGTGCCCGGGGGAAGAAGGGCCCCTCCCCCTCCACCTCCCCCTCCACCTCCCCCTCCCCCCCATTCCCCTCCCCTCCTCTTCCCCCTCCCCTCCTCCTCCCCCCCTTCCCCCTCCCCCTCCCCCCCTCCCCCTCCCCCTCCCCCTCCCCCTCCCCCTCCCCCCTACCCCCATTCCCCTCCCCTCCTCTTCCCCCTCCCCTCCTCCTCCCCCGCCCGGCAATGCCGGGTACTTCTGCTAGTATATATATATATACAGACTTGGCATTGAATATGGAATTTTTTTTTTTTCTTGACTTGGGTTTACTTTCTGAACTCAGTATATCAATCTGGTGAGTTTCTTTTAACCTTCGGTGATGTCTTTGTTGAAAGAACCATGTCACTGATTGTCTTTCGCAGCAAGAAGTCAATAACAGGATTATATCACAGGTGGCGTGACAAAATGTAAGGACAGGTACATTTGACGATTGGCTTCACAGTCGGGTATATAAGGGTTGTTGCGTTCTGTATTAGTGGAATACAACTGCTGCACGTCGACAAAAGTTATTTCCGCTTCCTCTGGAGATGGTCCGTCAACCTGACAATGCTGTTTGTCATGGAGTGGTGGCTTTACGAAATTCTGGCATGAAACAGCGTGCTATTGCTCGGCAGTATGGCATCACTCAAGGTCAGGTGTCAAAGATCCTGAAACGAAATGCTCAGAGGGGTGTCCCTACTACAATACCGAGGCCAGGACGTCCACGCAGAACCACAAGGAGAGATGATCGCCAGCTGCACCGGTTAGTCCGCAATGGCCGTACCAAGTCAGCTAATCGGCTTAGGGCTGAGTGGCAGCAACTGACAAATGTGCCTGTATCCAGAAGGCTAGTCAACCAACGATTGGTTTAAGCAGACTATCGTGCCAGGCATCCCCTGAGAAAGCCACGCCTGACCAGACAACATAGCCAGCGCCGCTTGCAGTGGGCCAGAGAGCACCGTCAATGGCAGCCAGGACACTGGAATCAGGTGACCTTCAGTGACGAGTCTAGATTTCTGGTCTATAGTCAAGATGGCTGTGTCCGAGTGCGCAGACAAGTGCATGAAGCCCGCAACGAAGATTGTATAGTGCCAAGAGTCCAAGCTGGAGGTGGTGGGGTGACCGTTTGGGCTGGGGCTGCTTTTCATGCAGGGGGCAAAACTGACCTGGTTGTTCTGAATGGAAACCTGAACCAGTTCAAGTACAGGGTCATTCTGGAAGAAACATTGCTTCCATTTGCTCGTGCAGCCTTTCGAGGAAACTTTGTCTTCCAAGATGACAATGCACGGCCTCATCGTGCTCGCATGATCCAACACTTTCTTGCTGACCGTGGTGTAGAGCATAGGGAGTGGCCTGCCATGTCCCCGGATATGAATCCGATAGAGAACTTGTGGGCAGAATTAACGCGTGAAATCGACAACTTGGACCAGCAGCCGACCTCTGTGCGTGAATTGCAGGAGACTATTGTCACTGCATGGCAAGCGATTCCTGTCCAAACCTTGGCAAATCTCGTGAACAGCATGCCTCGACGTGTATGTTCTCTCCTGAATGCTCGTGGGGGTTACACGAAGTACTGAACTGTAATTTTACTGTCCGTAATCCCAGTCATAATTTAGCTTTTGTTTATGTTGAAAAAAACATTTGGCTAATGTGCAAAATGAAGAGATACTTCTGGAAAACGTACAGAGGTTTAACACAGTACTGTCCGTGAATTGAGTTCGATATCAGTTTACATCACTTTCAAGGATCAATTATTTGCTTCGAAATGTCAAATGTGGTTTTTGTTTCTTTTAAAGGTCACCTTAACAAAATCTAGAATAATTTCAACATAATTCCAATGAACTTTTGGTTCTAAGTCATCTTGAAAAGTAAGTTCACCCCCACAAAAAAAATATTCCATATTAAATACCAAGTCTGTATATATATATATATATATATATATATATATATATATATATATATATATCTATCTATCTATAATTCCACTAATCTCTGTGTGTTTGTATGTGTGTATGTGTGTGTGTATGTTTGTCTGTGACCGCTGTTTCTCGACAACCACGGGTCCGATATACTTTAAACTTGCCAGGTATATTGCTGGGGACCCGAGGATGTGCCTTTTCAAGGTTTGAAATTAATCGGACAAGTAGTTACCGAGCTATGGCGATTTCTTTACCAAACACTGCAAGCCGTTCGCTTTGGACCAAACCATTGCATGTAAATAGAGGGGGGGGGTTCTGTGGTCGTTGCGAATGGACCAAACCATTCATGTAAATAGAGGGGGGGGGGGTTCTGTGGTCGTTACTGCCACGTGGTTTCAAAGTTTTTTTTTGTTGTTGTTGTTTGCACGCATGTTTTTTTGCACCCACGTACGGGCACGCCCTAGGATGTTTACACACACACACCCCTACACAAATTTTTTTTTTTTTTTTTTTTGGCAAGGAACGGGCACCCACGTACGGGCACGTCCTAGCTTATATATAGTACGGGCATGCCCTAGTACATAATAATAATAATAATAATAATAATAATTCATTTATTTTGTATAACGCTTTTCCAGAAGCCCAAAGGCGCTTTGACAGAGTGGAAAACATAATGCATAACAATACATGAAAACAACAATTGCAAAAAGACAAGAATCAATAGGGAAATATTTAAAGCAAAAGGAGGGAGAAGGAGAAGAGATAGTCAGGGGTTAAATGCTGTGGGTTGAATGTTGAATGCAGTGTTGAACAGGTGGGTCTTTAGTGATGTTTTGAATGTGGTGAGTGAGGAGGAGTCTCTGATGGTGTGAGGTAGTGAGTTCCAGAGGGTGGGAGCAGCGATGGAGAAGGCCCTGTCCCCCCAGGATCTGAATTTGGTCCGGATGGAGGGGGTCAGGAGGTTGGTACCAGCAGAGCGGAGGTTGCGGGTGGGAGTGTGTCTGGAGAGGAGGTCAGCCAGGTAGGATGGGTAGGATAGATATATATATATATATATATATATATATATATATATATATATATAAGTTTTTGGCCCGATCTCTCAGTTTAGAAGCTCGGCCAGTGGCGATCTTTTGACCTCAAAAATAATTTGTGGTTGAATTCAGTGACCTGATTCATGATTCGCAAATCCTCTTCAAATTTCAAGTCAATCGGATGAAAATGAGGATTTTAGAGTTTGAAAAAAAGTGGTTTGACCTTTGGCCTATGTTGACCTTTTGACCTCAAAAATAAATAGCAATCTGTCAGACCACCAACTCTACCATTTGTTGAAGTTTCATAAAGATCGCTTTTAAAATTGTGACCTGTTGAAAAATGATGTTGGGTTGCAGATCTTCAATCTGTGGGAGGTGAATCCTTCCAAATATTCATTTAAACATCATGGACCATGTTCATGGATCATGTTCAACATGTTCATGGAGAAGACCACACACACCACACACCTTTGGACTGTCACGCGAATGTGTTCAATGACCACGTGAGGGTTTTCAGACCCCCAGATCCTCACATTGTGCCGTTTGACCTTCCCTGATACAGGAAAGCAAGCTTCGTCTGTGAACATTACCTTTTTCAGGTAATCTTCGTCATCCTCTATGCGACTGAGCATTACCAAGGCAAACACCTTGCATTTGGGTCTGTCATTTGGTTTGAGTTTCTGCAGAATCTGCACCTTATAGGCATAGAGCTTCAGTCTTTTATGCAAAATCCTCTGTACAGTGGTGGTTGGTAGTCCCAGTTCTCTGGATGTGCGTCCGATTGATTTTCTGGGACTTTGTTGAAATGATTCACGCACTGTTTAACGTCTGCTGCACTTCTGCTTGGTTGACCAGTACGTTTCTGTTTCTGACAACTTCCAGTTTCCTTAAATCTCTTGTACCACTCACTCTCTGACACTAGTCCATGATGGCGAATTCCTTCCATACCCTGTACGGAAATTACGCTGAACTTGCGTGTCAGATCATTGGAATCTCCCGTGATGAAGCTAACTCCGAGTGCCTTTCACTCACTCACCGCAGGCAGGTTGGTGGTCTTTTTGTCTTCTACCGACTCCTCTCCGGCCTTGCTGCCCCAGCCCTGTCTGTGCTCTATCCCCCAAATATTCCTACAGGTCGCACAAGATCTGCCAGCAACCCTCTTATGGTTAAACTGCCAAAATCAAGACTCTCTGCTCACCTTCACTCTTTCATTCCCCTTTTCTCCCGTCTCTGGCACAAACTCTCTGGCGTCTCTGGCAAAAGGAATCCTCTTCAATCCCACTCCTCCCTCCAGTCTTTAAACCAGCTGTTCACCACCAGCTCTTATCTTCCCCCATCCAAAACCTTGATCTTTTCTACCCCTGATAATTCACCCCAGATCCACTTTTTTGAAATTCCAACTTCTTTCCTGGAAGTCCTTGCAGTGTCCATATGTGTTATACCTCTCCCACCTCCCCCCAAGCCCTCTCCCTCCCACAGATCTCTCGATGTCCCTCCTCTCAAATGTTGTGTTTGTGTCCTTGCCCCTCTCTCCCCATCTTGTCTACCGCTCCCCTTATTATATGTTTTATGTGTCGGTTTGACTTTTTGTGTGATTAATGTTAGCTCTTTCACGAGCCTCGACCTTGTATACAAAAACAAACAAAAAAAATCTCGTCTCAATGAACCATTCAATGCACTGAGTGTTCTCCTGTGAAGTCGCCATTTTATTTTAAACCACCAGATCTGAAAATAAATAAAACTTTGAGTTTCTGTATCATATAAAACAAAGGGTATCGTTCTTTCATTTATGGTACTAAATATATTGAGAGCAAACGTTGTCCAGGTCTTTTTGGAACACCCTGTCCTTCTACAGGCCACTGTATAAAGAAGAAAGAACCACCTTTGGGGGCCATTTTTCCCTGCAGAGCAGGGGTTGGCCTTTTTTGGGCACCTTGTTCCCCTTTTTGTAGCAATGTTTTACAGCTGGATGCCCATCCTGCCGCCAACCCTGTTAGTCACCTCTTGCGACACACAGGGAATTACCAGTGAACTGGTACTCAATTTGCCGGCTTCAGAAGGATGACAGGCTGAGTCAGCCCGCCTGGTGTTAATTCAGCGATCGACCGGGATTCAAACCCAGGATCCTAGGATCCCAAACCACACCCTAACCGCTAAGCCAACACCAGGAGTGTCTACAAGCCACTGTATGCACATGATCGTTGTCTCCTCAAATGTAAATGTGTTTAAGCACAACATTATGTTGAAAACAGGCCCGTTGACCTTGTATGATTCGTTATGGATCAAGGTTTCATGTTTTGGACATCACCATAGAGCCTCATTGAAATATATTCTCTTTGTAAAAGCCTAATAGCGGGATGTCTTTCAACAAAGGATTGTCTGCCAACAATGCTGACATTGAAGTACAGGGACAGGATTTGTGAAAAAAAATCGATAAAACCTGAGAATGAAAGACCAATGTCTCCTCTGTAACTTATTGCGGTTTTAGAGTCTAAAGCTTTTGGTCCAAACGCAATGAAAATATCAGACATTTACTGCCTTCAGTTTTAGTCCTTTGTTATCCCGTAATTGCTATCTTTGTTACAGTTGCCTCATAATTGCTCATTCTTGTTATCATATGTATCGATTTCCTTTTCTTTCTCATGTTTGTTTTTTGTTTGCATCCGATATAAAATATAAATTCTATTTGTTCTCTTTGGACCTTAAAGCCAGTTTTAGAAGTTGTTTTTTTCAATCAAATTATTTTCCACAGACAGGTATCGCTGGCCTGATCCAGTCGGGAAGAAATGGATGGGTTGTTGGAAGTAAACACCTACATTTCAAAGTGGTCTTGGATTCTTACCAAGATGATGCTTTTGTTTCAATCTACTGGGAGTTTGGATATGGCTTGTCTGACTGATCTGAGCAGTTGTACCTTTGTGACGTAAGCATTTTTTTTTCTGTTTCTTGAACTTGCCCTTGCTTAAACTGAAAATGTGAAAATATTTTTATGCCTCCGCCCCCGAAGGTGGCCGGTGGCATTATGTTTTCGGGTTGTCCATCCGTCCGTCCGTACGGGCTAAACCTCAATTTTCTCAGCAACCACATGTTCAATTGAGATGAAACTTTCAGGGTAGGACCGACGCCCATGCAGAATGTTTTTGTGATAATTGTGATGTCATGCGTCACGTGGTATGGCAGCCATCTTGGATTAAACGCAAATAATTAAATTAATATTTCTCAGAAACCACTGAATGGAAAGAATTGAAACTTGGCATATTGTCAAGTACTCCCAATGGGGAACAAAAGCATGATAATGATGACATCATCGGTGAGGTGGTATACCAGCCATATATGTTTTAATTGAATGCGTTATCCTAAAAATCTGAAATTGCATGAATTTCTATGAATATGATCTATGAATCATTTGTGTTGAAATATTCAATTTATGGCATCGTAGGTCGCATGGCTTGGCAGTCATATTGGATTTAACCTAAAACTTAAATAAAAAAATTATTCTCCCAAACCACTGAATCGATTCACTTGAAACTTTACATGTCAGACTAGGCATTGCGATTAAAAGTTGATCATGAAAACGTCATTGGTCGCATGGTGTAGCAGCCATATTGGATTGAAGGAAAATATTGAATAATTATATCTCTCACTTATCCTATCGATGCAAAATTTTGCAAATGTCATCTTTTTTTTTTTTTTTTTTTGGTATACAGAATCGAGGCTCGTGAAAGAGCTAACATTTATTTCACAAACAAATCAAACAGACAAACAAAATATATAAAAAGAGGGAGCGGAAGACAAGATGGGGGAGAGAAGGGGAAACACACAAACACAACATTCGAGAGCAAAGAGATGTGTGGGAGGGAGAGGGCTTGGGGGGAGGAGGCATGGGAAGTGGGGGGGGGGGGGGGGGGGAGAAGTATAAAACACAAGGACACCAAGGACTTCCAGGACAGAAGTTGGTATTTCAAAAAAGTGGATTTGGGGTGAAATTAGCGTGGGTAGAAAAGATCAAGGTTTTGGATGGGGGAAGATAGATGCTGGTGAACAGCTGTTTTAAAGACCTGGAGGGTGGAGTGGGATTGAAGAGAGTGAGGGAGTTTGTTCCAGAGGCGGGAGAAAAGAGGAATGAAGGAGTGAAGGTGAGCAGAGAGTCTTGATTTTGGCAGTTTAACCATAAGAGGGTTGCAGGCATATCTTGTGCAACCTGTAGGAATATTTGGGGGACAGAACCCAGAGAGAGCTGGGGGGGCAAGGCCAGAGAGGAGTCGGTAGAAGATGGAAAGACCACCAACCTGCCTGCGGTGAGTGAGTGAAAGGCCCTTGGAGTTAGCTTCATCGCGGGAGATTCCAATGATTCTGAACGCTTTGGTTTCAACAGCGTGAAGACGAGCTAGGTGTGAGGCAGGAGCACCAGCCCAGGGGGGAGAGCAGTATTCCATTGAGCTGCGGATGAAAGCCTTGTATGTGGTGAGGAGCTCAGGTGTGCCAAGGAAGGACTTCGCACGATGGAGGATGCCCAGTCGGCGACTGGCTTTGGAGGCCAGATTTGAAATGTGGTTTTCCCAGGAAAGGTCATGGCAGATAGTGAGACCCAAAAGCTTGAGTGACAGAACTTCTTGGAGAGGATTATTCAGAAAGTGGATGGGAGGGTTGTCCAGTCGGTCTTTTAGGAGAGACATCGTAAGAGTGTGAGATTTGTCAGGATTGAAAGATATGTTCCACTTGTTTGCCCAGTCCTGCAGAGAGTGAGGAGGCTGCAGTCTGCCGATCTGAGGGATGAGGAATGGAGCGACAGAGAGTAGCGTCATCAGCAAAGAGATAGAGAGGATTTTCAAGAGAGTCAGAGAGATCATTGATGAAGACCAGAAAAAGCACAGGGCCCAGAACACTGCCTTGGGGAACTCCAGCCTGAACAGGAAGAGGAGATGAGAGAAACCCATTCAGGGCCACACGTTGACTACGACTAGAGAGGAAGTCCGCCAGCCATGCGTGGAGATTTCCATGGATACCAAAGGAGGAGAGTTTGGTGAGCAGAGTGGGGTGCCAGACCGTATCGAAGGCACGTGATATGTCAAGGGAGACAGCTCTAATTTCCTGTTTGGCATTGAGGACCTCCATCCATTGTTGAGAAAGCAGAAGCAGCATGTCCAGAGTAGAGTGACCAGGTCTGAAACCAAATTGATGATCAGAGATCAAGCCATTGGAGAAGAGGAAAGATTTCATATCCGAAGCAATGATGGATTCCATGACTTCACTGATAATTGGGAGAAGGCTGATTGGTCTGTAGTTGCTAGGATCTGTTTTTGCACCTTTTTTGTGCAAAGCGGTGATGTTGGCTGATTTCCAAGCAGATGGCAGATGACCTTGAGCAAAAGAGAGGGTGAAGAGGTCAGAGAGAGGGAGTGAAAGAGCGGAAGAACAGGATTTTAGGACCCGTGGGCTGATGCCATCAGGTCCAGTTGCAGAATCAGAGTCGAGGGTTGACAGAAACTTTTCCACCTTGTCAGGAGGAAAGGACACAGAGTCCAGGAGCAGCTGGGTACGACTGGGTACAGAGAGGGATGGGTTTGGGACACAAGATTTAGAGGCAAACACAGAGTTGAGGCATTCAGCTTTTTCACGTGCGGGGTCAGCCGTGTAGCCGTTTGAGGTGAGGCATGGGATGGAGGGGGAACAAACACCAGAAACAGATTTTACCAGATGCCACCAAGATTTGGAAGAGGGAGACAGATAAGAGAGTTCGGTCTTGAGAACGGGGAGATATTGTTTCCTGGCTCTCCTGAGGGTGGACACACACTTGTTTCGGGCTTTGTGAAAGGAAATGAGATTTCCCTCCGTTGGATTTGCTTTCCAGGAGACGAAAGCAAGTTGTTTCTGGGCAACAGCCTCACCACAAGATTCCGTGTACCATGGACGGGAGGAAGGGTATGACAACTGAAGACGAGATGGGATAAATCTGTGCATGAGAGAGAGCAATTTACTTTGGAAGAATTCCCAGGATGAGTTGATGTCAGAGGCGGTAGAGATGGGAGACCAGAGATCTAACACCTTTTTTGCATATATTTTGAAAATGATGATGATGCTTGTGTCACATGGTTTAGCAGCCATCTTTGATAGAAAAACAAACCTTATCCGATCAACACAAAACTTCATAAACTTGATCCCCTACCCATACAAATGCAGAGTGTACATTTTTGATGTCATATGTCACATGGTTTGGCAGCAATCTTAGCTTTAAAGCTGATATTTAAAAAACAATATCCCTTCTCCGAAACAGCCTTACCGATCAATGTGAAACCTGTCCTTGCTGGTAAAAATGTGATACTTGAAAACAGCTGCAAGGATTTAAATCAAACTTGTTTATTTTTAGGACAGTTAACGAGGGCATCTACCCGTTGTCACATGCCAGGACTACGTGGAGACATATTGGTGACACAGTCGCATTGCTCTAGTTTAATATAAATTAGTCATATGCATCAATTATTGCAACCCATTTTTTGAAGTTTTAATGCAATCAACTCTGCAATAGCCTTCGCAACACAAGCTGCATCTGCCTGTCTCAAGCACACAAATACAAACATATTATTGTTCACCTGAGAGCAAAATAAAAACTTTAATATATCTACTTGAATATTTTAACTATTTCTTCTAAAAATACATATATACTGTGCCTTCCGAAAGTATTCACACCCCTTGACTTTTTTCACATTTTGTTGTGTTACAGCCTGAATATAAAATTTTTAATTGAGATTTTTTTTTATAGGGTAGCCTATGGAGCAATGCATTCTGGAACAGCATTTGTCTGTCTATCTGGTGTATGTATGTAAGTATGTCCTTCACAAATGTTCACCAATCAGAGCTGAGGATCTGATCACATGACAGGAGATCAGCATTTGGTAACCATTACAGTTGCATATTTTACTAAAAGGAAATATAATAATCTTCTGTGGAACGTTTTGGGGTCCCAGCAGGTGTCGTAAGGTAAGTAGGAGGTTTCAGAAATTCCTCAATGCAACTATGATTTTGAAATGTGATCGACACGGACCTTGCTCCTGAATCCAGAAGTGAACAGATGATGACGGTTCGCTGGTTTGATGTCTCAATACAATCACGATTTAACATTATATTTTTATATATCAATACCATAGTATTAATTTGTGAGTAGAATGATAAATGATGCTGTTTGGAATGAAAATATAGAAGCAAAATGTCTTTAAAGCAGAATGAGGAAATGAAATGACGTAAGGGTTTCCATCCTTGACATTCACGGATTCCCCAAGTGCAGTTTCGCCATTGACTGGATATCACATCATTCAGAATGGGTACGTTTTTTGTCCAAGTCCTTCACGAACCTGCTGTCTATGCCTGACGTTTGACTGAAGGTGGCACAGGAATGTGGAATTTATTGAAAAAATGTAACACTTACATTATTTGCTTACTGGTATCCCCACCCAAGTCATACTATCCTCTTCAAATAATGTATCAAACAGGCCCGTCTACACCACTGTTAGACTATCGGTCTTTTTTGTCACTGCTCTACACCTAATACTCCATAATGTCAAGGTGGAAAACAATTCATAGAAATATTTACAAAATAATAACAGCGCGTGAAATGCATGTGCGTCTCTGCTCCACTGGCTCACCGTGACTGAGGATGCATGTATCCTCAGCATCATCCCGTTTTGGCCCTTTAACCATATCGGGGTTAAAGGACAAAAACGGGATGACGCTGAGGACTTTGTCTATAGACAATGACCAAGACATGCTTATGTGTGTTTATGAGGTCGGAGGATGGAGGACACATGAGGTCGGAGGATGTGTGTTTTGAACTTGCATATAAATAAACCCCTGATGAGAAAAAAGAAATATATAATCTTCAATTAGAGTTAATGTATGTGCTGAAATGTGTTTCAGGAGACCATGCCTGCTGATTCTATTGAACCCACAGACCATCATGACTGACGTCATTGTGTGGATGACAATTTACATGAAAATGAGACTTTATTACACAAATATTTTCTCAGCGGCTACCGTGATACTGCTTCATTTTGTGGGTAAGCTGCTGGAGGCTCCTTTAGAAGCATGCACCAGGGAGGAGCAACGTTCTGTCATCCATTTCTTGGGAAGTGAGGGTGTGAATCCCAGTGAAATCTATCGCAGAATGGAGATGCAATATGGTGACGCATGTTTATCGCTGCAGCAGGTGTACGACTGGGGCAGGAAGTTTAAAAGTGGAGAGTCCAGTGTGGCAGACGCTGCTCGCTCGGGCCAGCCTCACACATCCGACACACCAGAAATGGTCGCAGGAGTTGAGCGCGTGCTAAGGGAAAACCGTCACATTACGCTGGATGAAGTGGTCTCCGAATTGAACATTAGCCATGGTTCAGCACACCATATCATTCACCTCGCCTCGAAATCCTTAGTCCCAAACCCATCTCTCTCTGTTCCCACCTTTCCCAGTCGAACCCAACTGCTCCTGGACTCTGTGTCCTTCTCTCCTGACAAGGTGGAGGAGTTTTTGTCAAACCTCGACTCTGATTCTGCAACTGGACCAGACGGCATCAGCCCACGGGTCTTAAAATCCTGCTCTGCCGCTCTATCTCACCCTCTCTCTGTTCTTTTCACCCTATCTTTTGCTCAAGGTCATCTGCCAGCATCCTGGAAATCAGCTAACATTACCGCTTTACACAAAAAAGGTGCAAAAACAGATCCTTGCAACTACAGACCAATCAGCCTGCTCCCAATTATCAGCAAAGTCATGGAATCCATCATTGCTTCGGATATGAAATCTTTCCTCTTCTCCAATGGCTTGATCTCTGATCATCAATTTGGTTTCAGACCAGGTCACTCTACTCTGGACATGCTGCTTCTGCTGTCTCAACAATGGATGGAGGTCCTCAATGCCAAACAGGAAATCAGAGCTGTCTCCCTTGACATATCAAGGGCCTTTGATACGGTCTGGCACCCAGCTCTGCTCACCAAACTCTCCTCCTATGGTATCCATGGAAATCTCCATGCATGGCTTGCGGACTTCCTCTCTGGTCGTAGTCAACGTGTGGCCCTGAATGGATTTCTCTCATCTCCCCTTCCTGTTCAGGCTGGAGTTCCCCAAGGAAGTGTGCTGGGCCCTGTGCTTTTTCTGGTCTTTATCAATGATCTCTCTGACTCTCTGGAAAATCCTCTCTATCTCTTTGCTGATGACTCCACTCTCTGCCGCTCCATTCCTCTTCCCTCAGATCGGCAGTCTGCAGCCTCCTCACTCTCTGAAGACCTGGACAAAATCACAGACTGGTCAAACAAGTGGAACATGTCTTTCAATCCTGCCAAATCTCACTCTCTTACTATGTCTCTCCGAAAAGATCGACTGGTCAACCCACCCATCTACTTTCTCAACAATCCTCTCCAAGAAGTTCTGTCACTCAAGCTTTTGGGTCTCACTATCTGCCATGATCTTTCTTGGGAAAACCACATTTCCAAGCTGGCCTCCAAAGCCAGTCGCCGACTGGGCATCCTCCGTCGTGCGAAGTCCTTCCTCGGCACACCTGAGCTCCTCACCACTTACAAGGCTTTCATCCGCAGCTCAATGGAATACTGTTCTCCCCTATGGGCTGGTGCTCCTGCCTCACACCTGGCTCGGCTTCACGCTGTTGAATCCAAAGCTTTCAAAATCATTGGAATCTCCCGCGATGAAGCTATCTCTGAGGGCCTTTCACTCACTCACCGCAGGCAGGTAGGTGGTCTTTCTGTCTTCTACCGACTCCTCTCCGGCCTTGCTCCCCCAGCTCTCTCTGTGCTCTGTCCCCCAAATATTCCTACAGGTCGCACAAGATCTGCCAGCAACCCTCTGATGGTTAAACTGCCGAAATCTCGGCTCTCTGCTCATCTTCACTCTTTCATTCCTCTTTTCTCCCGCCTGTGGAACAAACTCCCACACTCCCTTCAATCCCTCTCCTCCCTCCAGGTCTTTAAAACAGCTGTTCACCACCATCTCTTATCTTCCCCCATCCATAACCTTGATCTTTTCTACCCCCACTAATTCACCCCAGATCCACCTTGTTTGAAATTCCAACTTATTTCCTGGAAATCCTGGCAGTGTCCATATGTTTATACCTCTCCCACCCCCCCCCCTTCACATGCCTCCCCCCCTTCACATGCCTCCCCCCCTTCACATGCCTCCCCCCCTTCACATGCCTCCCCCCCAAAGCCCTCTCCCTCCCACAGATCTCTCGATGTCTCCATGTCTCTCGGTCCCTGCTCTCAAATGTTGTGTTTGTGTCCTTCCCCCTCTCTCCCCATCTTGTCTACCGCTCCCGATGTTATTTGTTTTATGTGTCTGTTTGTCTTTCTGTGTGATTAATGTTCGCTCTTTCACGAGCCTCGATCTTGTATACAAAAAAAAAAAAAAAAAAAAAAAAAAAAAAACGTGCTGGTGTTCCGGAAAGTGTCTGCAAGGTGGGTGCCTTGACAATTCACACCCGAACTGAAAGAACGGTGAGTGGACGCATGTGAAGAACTTCTGCGACGTTACGAAACAGAAGGCGACGCTTTCTTATAGCGCGTAGTGACTGGGGATGAAAGCTGGGTCCACTACTTTCAGCGAGAAACGAAGAGGACAAGCAAAGAGTGGCGCCATTCAATTTCACCGAAGCCCAAAAAATTCTGCACACATCCGTCCACTGGAAAAGTGATGCTGACGCTCTTCTGGGATAGCCGAGGCCCACTTTGAGAGCATTACATGCCCAGAGGGACCACAGTCACCAGTGCATCATACTGCGACCTCCTTAAAAATCATCTGAAACCAGCAATCAGATCAAAACGTCGTGGACTACTCACTACCGGTGTTTTGCTGCGGCATGACAATGTTCGGCCCCATACTACCCGTGCTACAGCTGCAACAATCGAGGACCTGCATTTTGAGTGTCTTCCTCGTCCACCCTACTCGCCAGACCTCGCCCCTTCGGATTACCACATCTTTGGGCCACTTAAAGAGGCGCTTGGTGGAACCACTTTCCAATCCGACGAAGAGGTCCAAGAGGCGGTGCACGAATGGCTACACAAGCAGCTAAAAAAAATTTTTTCTAGAGCAATCCAGGCCTTATTAAAGCGCTGGAAAAAATTCATTGAACGCAATGGAGATTATGTTCAAAAATAACACAGTTGTTACACACGTACATGCAATAAACAAGTTGTGAAATTTTTTAAAAGGTTACTCATTGACTGCCCCTCGTATATATATATAATGTATTTGCACCCAAATATTCCACAGCCCTCTATATTCGAGGTCCATTTGCTGCTGTCCAAAAGGATAGACATAGTGCAAACCAATAGGGTCTTGCACACACCACATTTCATCTATAATGTGAAATCCCATTTCTCTTCATGACTCCTACCTGCTCTGATCTAACTTTCTCCCATAGTCCGCTGTGACACGCACTGATTTATACCGATGACGTCGCACACGAGGCACTCATAAGTCTGTCCTGGCTGCACTTGCAGTGACCAAACATTCTCGTACAAGCAAACATGTTACGTTTGATTACCCTAAATGCCTAAAACTTTTTGATTTATTCATTCATTTATTTATTCTTTTTGTTTTTTGTTTTATTTAATGTGCACTATTGATTAACTGAAAGCCTAATACATCTTCATTCCTCCTCATTAAAACCCCGCCTTATATACATCAGCTAATCGAATCGCCTTATCCAGACATAACCATCACTAAACAGGGAGCATGGAAAACATGGCAAAGGCTGATAATTACAACATCACAAGTGCATCGTCTGAGTGTGAATCATTTTTCAGGTTCTTTAAACTTTTGTCTGGTGTATTCCAAACCAAGAGAGGCTGACTCATTTATGTAAAGCATCAGTGGACAAAGTGACCATTTAAGGAAGAATGGCCAACGAGGTCCAGACTTTTACATGAAGCATCCAGACGAGCTTGTTTCTTGGAAATATGTAACATGACATGTCATTACTTTCTCTTCTTCAGATATTGGCTACTCACTGCATTTTTATTTTTTTGGTATAAAGAATCGAGGCTCGTGAAAGAGCTAACATTTATCACACAAACAAATCAAACAGACAAACAAACACAGTATATAAAAAGGGGAGCGGTAGACAAGATGGGGAGAGAAGGGGAAGCACATTAACACAACATTTGAGAGCAGGGACATCGGGAATGTGTGAGAGGGAGAGGGCTTGGGGGGAGGTGGCGTGGGAAGGGGGGGGGGGGTGGGACAAGTATAAACACAAGGACACAAAGGACTTCCAGGAAAGAAGTTGGTATTTCAAAAAAGTGGATTTGGGGTGAAATTAGCGGGGGTAGAAAAGATCAAGGTTTTGGATGGGGGAAGATAAGAGATGGTGGTAAACAGCTGTTTTAAAGACCTGGAGGGAGGAGTGGGATTGAAGAGAGTGAGGGAGTTTGTTCCAGTAGTGGCAGAAAAGAGGAATGAAGGAGAGAAGGTGAGCAGAGAGTCTTGATTTTGGCAGTTTAACCATAAGAGGGTTGCAGGCAGATCTTGTGCGACCTGTAGAAATATTTGGGGGACAGAGGCCAGAGAGAGCTGGAGGAGCAAGGCCGGAGAGGAGTCGGTAGAAGACAGAAAGACCACCAACCTGCCTGCGGTGAGTAAGTGAAAGGCCCTCGGAGTTAGCTTCATCGTGGGAGATTAGCTTCATCGCGGGAGATTCCAATGATTCTGAACGCTTTGGTTTCAACAGCGTGAAGACGAGCTAGGTGTGAGGCAGGAGCACCAGCCCAGAGGGGAAGAGCAGTATTCCATTGAGCTGCAGATGAAAGCCTTGTATGTGGTGAGGAGCTCAGGTGTGCCAAGGAAGGACTTCGCACGACGGAGGATGCCCAGTCGGCGACTGGCTTTGGAGGCCAGATTTGAAATGTGGTTTTCCCAGGAAAGATCATGGCAGATAGTGAGACCCAAAAGCTTGAGTGACAGAACTTCTTGGAGAGGATTATTCAGAAAGTGAATGGGAGGGTTGTCCAGTCGGTCTTTTCGGAGAGACATCGTAAGAGTGTGAGATTTGTCAGGATTGAAAGACATGTTCCACTTGTTTGCCCAGTCTGTGATTTTGTCCAGGTCTGCAGAGAGTGAGGAGGCTGCAGACTGCCGATCTGAGGGATGAGGAATGGAGCGGCAGAGAGTGGAGTCATCAGCAAAGAGATAGAGAGGATTTTCAAGAGAGTCGGAGAGATCATTGATGAAGACTAGAAAAAGCACAGGGCCCAGAACACTGCCTTGGGGAACTCCAGCCTGAACAGGAAGAGGAGATGAGAGAAACCCATTCAGGACCACATGTTGACTATGACTAGAGAGGAAGTCCGCCAGCCATGCGTGGAGATTTCCATGGATACCAAAGGAGGAGAGTTTGGTGAGCAGAGTGGGGTGCCAGACCATATCGAAGGCACGTGATATGTCAAGGGAGACAGCTCTAATTTCCTGTTTGGCATTGAGGACCTCCATCCATTGTTGAGACAGCAGAAGCAGCATGTCCAGAGTAGAGTAACCTGGTCTGAAACCAAATTGATGATCAGAGATCAAGCCATTGGAGAAGAGGAAAGATTTCATATCCGAAGCAATGATGGATTCCATGACTTTGCTGATAATTGGGAGAAGGCTGATTGGTCTGTAGTTGCTAGGATCTGTTTTTGCACATTTTTTGTGTAAAGCGGTGATGTTGGCTGATTTCCAAGCAGATGGCAGATGACCTTGAGCAAAAGAGAGGGTGAAGAGAACAGAGAGAGGAAGTGAAAGAGCGGAAGAACAGGATTTTAGGACCCGTGGGCTGATGCCGTCAGGTCCAGTTGCAGAATCAGAGTCGAGGGTTGACAGAAACTTTTCCACCTTGTCAGGAGGAAAGGACACAGAGTCCAGGAGCAGCTGGGTACGACTGGGTACGGTGGGTACAGAGAGGGATGGGTTTGGGACACAAGATTTAGAGGCAAACACAGAGTTGAGAGCTTTTACACGTGCGGAGTCAGCTGTGTAGCCATTTGAGGTAAGGGAGGCGATGGAGGGGGAACAAACACCAGAAACAGATTTGACCAGACGCCACCAGGATTTGGAAGAGGGAGACAGACAAGTGAGTTCAGTCTTGAGAACGGAGAGATATTGTTTCCTGGCTCTCCTGAGGGTGGACACACACTTGTTTCGGGCTTTTTGAAGCGAAATGAGATTTCCTTCCGTTGGATTTGCTTTCCAGGAGACGAAGGCAAGTTGTTTCTGGGCAACTGCCTCACCACAAGATTCCGTGTACCATGGACGGGAGGAAGGGTATGACAACTGAAGACGAGATGGGATAAATCTGTGCATGAGAGAGAGCAATTTAATTTGGAAGAATTCCCAGGATGAGTTGATGTCAGAGGTGGTAGAGATGGGAGACCAGTCCAGATGATTGATGGCTGCTTGAAGACCGTGCCAGTTGGCCTGAGTGAAATGCCAGACTCATCGACGCTGAGGAGGCTCCCTGAGAATGGTCAGAGAGATGTCCACTTTAACAAGCACATGATCAGATGAGCCGATTGGAGCAGAAGAAGAGCAGCAGACATTTTCAGGGAAGTTAGTCATAACCAAGTCCAGAAGAGAAGATGCTCCGTTGCCTGAGATCCGGATCGAGAAATTGACAGATTGTGTCAGTCCCAGTGAGTCGCAGAAGTCCTTTGCTGAGGAGCCATGGCTGGTGAGAGAGGTACCCACACCCAGCCAACTGGCATGGTGACAGTTGAAATCACCACATATGAGGAAGAGAGAGTTGGGATGAGTAGATAGAAGTTGGTCCATATTATCAGACAGCGAGATGTAGATGGAGTCATCACTGTTTGGTGGACGGTACAACACACATATATGAACAAGAGGTGGGAGCGAAGGGGAAGCCGTAGCCAGAGGTATTCCTGGGGTGAGGTGGAGAGAGGGCAGTGCAGGGTGAGTGAGAAAGAGAGTTTTTGATAAAGATAGCAACCCCACCTCCAAGACGAGGCTCAGGTCTATCATACCGGAGGAGGGAGTAACCCGGGAGAGATATTAAGGAATCAGAGACATCATGAAGGAGGAAAGTTTCTGTGAAGCAGATCACGTCTGGTTTGTCAGAAGCAACCTGTATGGAGAGATCAGTTAAGTTTGAACGAAGGCCCCAGATGTTTGAAGTCCATACCGTTAATGAAGAGGAAGGGGGAGCATCGGATACAGAACGGGGGGGCGGGGGGGCGGGGTAGGGTAAGATGTGTAAGAGGAGGAAGAGGTAGGGAGAGCTGTTCAAGGTGTGTCAGAGATTTCAGAATAGCTCAGAGAAAGGGAAGGATGGGGCGGACAAAAGGTTTGATGGTGATTGGGTGAGGCACAGTGAGGTGTTATTTGAGGAGGAGGAAGAGCGAGGCAGAAGGTTGGGGGAGATGGAGGTGAGAGTTGGAAGGGGGAAGAAGCGGGGAGGACGCTTTGAGGAGGAGGGGTGAGAGGGGGGAAATGGAGAAGAAATGAGGGTGGGGATATTTGAAAGGGATGGGAGATGGGGAGATTTGGAGGGGAGGGGTGATGGGGGAGTCTAGGAGTGGAGGGGTGAGGGGAGTCTAGGAGGGGAGGGGTGTGGGGGGAGTTTAGGGGGGAAGGGGCAAGGGGGGAGATTTGAAAGGGATGGGTGATGGGGAGGATTTGGAGGGGAGGGGCAAGGGGGAAGATTTGAAAGGGATGGGTGATGGGGAAGATTTTGAGGGGAGGGGTGATGGGGAAGATTTGGAGGGGAGGGGCAAGGGGGGAGATTTTGAGGGGAGGGGTGATGGGGAAGTTTTGGAGGGGAGGGGTGATGGGGAAGATTTGGAGGGGAGGGGCGAGATTGGATTTTAGAAAGTGTACGATTAATCGGAAACGAACATTTATTGCAAAATGAGTTTCTTGTGACCTTCGAGTCAAAGATACGTTTAAGGACGCTAGACGGGGGGGGGGTGGGGGGGGGGGGGTGGTGGAGTGCAGGTGAGTTTTGGGAATGTATGAAAGAGGCACTGTTAGAGATGGGAAAAAAATTTGGAATGAATAGATTTGGTGAGCAAGTCGAAAGCCACCTTTTAAAGAAGAAGAAGAAAAAGGTGTTATAATATATGACAGAATACAGTACTTCAGGGGAAAGTTTAAACATTTTAAAGTTTAATAGTGAAAACTATCTGGGGAAATGGGGGTGAAACACGTGGTCGAAGAACGAATGAATGAATAAGAACAACGAATAAACGAATAAGAACAACGAAAAAGAACAGAGAAGGAAATGTTTTTTTGTTTGTTTTTTTTGTTGTTGAGATTTTAAACGAGGAAGTATGGGCTGAAAAGACTGGGAAAAACAGAGAACGAAAGTAATTGGAGCACAATCGACGGACCGCTGAGAGAAAAACAAAGCCTCAAGGTAGGACACGGTACAAGGCCTCAAAAGACACGACACGAATTAACACGATTTTCTGTACAGGTATGAAAGATTTACACCGAGAATTTTCCTAGGGACCCACTGTAGGTACACACACCATAAAATAAATACAGTTTGGACGAAAATACAAATGGGAACAATTACTTAACTTCGATAGCATGGAGAGCGTGGACAGCTTCGAAAAAACGTAACCTCGCCGGCAAGACCGGAAGCAGAAGTCAATTATTGACTTTGGTGCTTTCATGAGTTTTTAATGAGTTTGGGAGGTAGCCATTATGTTGACAAAAGGGAATGGTGGTGGTTTATTTAATTACTGCCATCATCCACACACCGATCATGGTTCTGTAATCAACAACCTCTGCTTGGTCTTCTGTCTCGCACCTTCCTCACCATAATGTGGGGTGGACTTTGGGAACATGACGATAGCATTTCCTTCATCTACTTTGGCCTAGAAGTAGACCTTACCATTTCTGGTTGGCAAGCTTTATATGTTTAAGTAGATCGTCAAGTATATATGCACAATCTCAAGCAGCCTCTTTGGTATATTTGTCCAGTAATGTGTAAATAATGCATTGTAGATGGTGCCTTAAGAAAGCACCTGAAAATGGAAAGGCCATCCACGTCTGCTTTGTATTCGTACTTCTTTTTCCGTATGCTGAACGTGACAAAAATTGCTTAAAAAAAAACAACAGAGTGACGATTTTAGGCGAATTTGACCTTTTGACCTCAAAAGCAATAGGCTTCAGTGACCCACTATGCAAATCCTGCTCAAATTTCAAGTCAATCAGATGGAAAATGACGATCTTGTGACCTTGACCTTTGACCTTCTTGACAGAATACAGGTTACACTTGGTGAATTGGGTCATATTGAGTCGCTGACATATTGATATGATTAACATATTGATATTTTACGCAACCTTGACCTTTTGATCAAAAAAAAAATCGGCTTATAGATTTTGATCGGTGAACCATTTCATTGACCCAATATGCAAATATTCTTAAAATATCCGGTCAATCGCATGAAAATTGACGATTATATGTAACGTTGACCTATGACCTTTTGACCAAATTATTAATTTGTCTGCTCCATATTCTCATAATAAAGCTTTGTTGTAAATTTGTTGACAAAACTCAAATGGTAAAATAAGTTAAGGCCCGGACAGACACACAGACAGACAGACAGACACACACACAAACACAGAAGTGATTGGAAACCCTCGATTGCGCAGGGGACAGGCTAACAAATATATTTATGAACTTTGCACAGCAGTAAACAAGATGCATCGGTGAAGAAATACTCATTGAGTAATAAAAATAAAACCAAGAAAATCAGGATGAGGAACCAACACAAATGGACATCGCATTATCAATTATTGAAAGAGCATTCCGAAAAGGATCGCAGGGTTGCAAGTCATAGAAGCAATGCTGTCCATGAAAATCGAATTTGTTTGAATGATTGGAAGTTGGTTTTGTGGTGCCCAAGTCATTAACAGAAAGACATTCCTTACTCGTGAAAAGATAAATGACGCTCGTGTTTGGCATAGAGGTTATATGGGTGATAGATGGGAGAAAATATCAATTGATGGTGAGCACTGGTTCCAATTAGACATGTATGACAGATATCGTGAACCACGGATTGTGGAAGAATACGCAAAAAAAAAGTAACTGGTGTAGCGGCTACCGCTGGGTTTTCACAATCGCCTTGCACCTATCAAGGACGCGGAGCGATCACCATGCCGGGCTCGTCCAGGACGCCCGGGCAGGCTCGCCCTCAACTTGCCAGGCCGCAGCCAGGACGCTGGGCCACGCCCCCTCTCGCCTTTCCTGGGCAAACGCTCCGGGATAATATGTATATATATTGCTGCCCGATAAACGGGCTTTTCAGAGTGCCTGAGTGTTTGGTTTGATTAAAGCAACTCGGATGAATTCCAGCTTTTTGTCGCGTCCATTCTTCCGATTGACGTGGGAGCCCCAGCTCCTTCATTGGTGACCTACCGACATGGACACGGCAGTCGCCCTTAAACTGCCTACCTTCTGGGAGGCTCACGCGGCGGTTTGGTTCGCACAGGCGGATTCCCTGTTCGCCCTGCGAGGCATCACGGCCGACGACACCCGCTTCCACCATGTGGTAGCAGCGCTCGGTTCGGCCACCGCAGCCCACGCCCTGAGCCTCCTCGAGAGCCCGCCAGCCGCTGACAAATACGGCGCGATTAAGAAGCTTCTCCTCGATGCTTTCGCCCTCCCATCGGCGGAACGCGCACGGCGCCTGCTCGACCTGCCCGAGCTCGGCGACACGCGCCCTTCCGAGCGAATGGACTACACGCTTTCACTGCTCGGCGAGCACTCTCCGGCATTCCTGTTCCGGGAGCTGTTCCTCCGTCAGCTGCCTAACCCGGTACGCCTCGCCCTGGCAAGCACGACGATCACAGATCCCCGGGCCCTTGCCAGAGAAGCCGACAAGATCTCCGCCGCAGGACAGCGCATCGCAGCGGCGACATGGGACCCACCGCCGTCCGACGCAACACCCATGGCGCCCGAGCACCCGGCACGGTCGACGACCGAACTGCCGACGCAATTGGCGGCCGCTACACCGAGCCGACCACCTCCAGCACGACGACCGGGGCCTCCACCTGACCAAGCGTGGTGTTACTATCATGCCAGGTTCGGACAGAAGGCCCGGACATGCCGACGCCCGTGCACCTTCGGCAGGCCGGGAAACGGCCGGGCCGGCGTTCATTACCAGCCATGAGCGCCGGCCACACGGGCAACTTACTGTTCATCACGGATAAAGCGTCCGGACGGCGCTTCCTGTGCGACACCGGCGCCCAACTGAGCGTCATACCCGCCTCTGACCAGGACAGGCAATCCGCGGTTTGCGGCCCCTCCTTGGTTGCGGCCAACGGATCGACCATCCGCACCTTCGGCCCGCGCAGCGTCACCCTCTGCTTCGGCGGCCAACGCTTTGCTTGGACGTTTGTAACCGCAAACGTGCCCATGGCTCTGCTAGGCGCCGACTTCCTCTGCGCTCACGGACTGCTGGTGGACGTCCAACGGCGTCGTTTAATCAACGCCGAAACCTTCAGCTCCCTGGTATGCACATTGAGCAGCTCCGCGCCGACCGAGCTGGCATGCGCCGTCCCGGCGGCGAACGAGTTTGCTCGCCTGCTCACGGAGTTCCCGGCCCTCACGCGGCCGACGTTTTCGGCCGTCGCAGTACGGCATGGGATCGAGCACCACATACCAACCACGGGCCCGCCGGTCTACGCCAGGGCCCGCCGCCTCGACCCAGCCAAGCTCGCCGTGGCGAAGGCCGAATTTGACGCGTTGGAGCACCTCGGCATCGTGCGGCGCTCCGATAGCGCCTGGGCCTCGCCACTGCACATCGTGCCAAAGCCGGGGGGTGGATGGCGCCCGTGTGGCGACTACCGCCGTCTCAATGACGCTACCACCCCCGACAGGTACCCGATCCCGCATATCCAAGACTTCTCCGCCCGTCTGGCGGGACGGGTCATTTTTTCGAAAATTGATCTCATACGGGGATATCACCAGGTACCTGTCAGGGCGGCCGACGTCCCTAAAACGGCAGTCATCACGCCGTTCGGCTTATTCGAATTCTTGCGGATGCCGTTTGGTCTCAAGAACGCGGCTCAGGCGTTCCAGCGCTTGATGGACGGACGTGCTGCGTGACCTGCCATTCCTTTTCATTTACCTGGACGACATCCTCGTCGCCAGCACGTCCCGGGCCGAGCACCTCCTCCACCTCCGAACACTGTTCGGGCGCCTCAGCGAGCACGGCCTCATCGTCAACCCGGCCAAATGCCACTTCGGCACGACGGCCGTTGATTTTTTGGGCCACCACATCACCAAGAACGGGGCCGTGCCGCTGCCAACCAAGGTCGAGGCCATCACCACGTTCCCGCGTCCCCGCACCATAAAGGCCCTGCAGGAATTCCTGGGAATGGTGAATTTTTATCACTGCTTCGTGCCCCGCGCTGCTCAACTCATGCGGCCCCTCTACGAAGCCCTCCGGGGCAAGCCGGCCAAGCACGACATCGCCTGGTCCGCAGCAATGGATGCGGCCTTCCAAAGCTCAAAGCGGGCCCTCGCCGACGCAACACTGCTCGCTCACCCGGTGCTCAACGCTCCCATCGCCCTCACCACGGATGCCTCCGACTACGCGGTGGTCGCCGTACATGAGCAATGGGTGAACGGGGTTTGGCAGCCACTCGCTTTTTTCAGCCGGCAGCTCCGGCCGAACGAGCTCAAATACAGCACGTTTGACCGGGAGCTCCTCGGTCTACACCTGGCCGTCCGCCATTTCCGCCACCTCCTGGAGGGCCGACCTTTCACGGCGTTCGTCGACCACAAGCCGTTGGTTTACGCCATGGCCAAGGTCACGGAGCCGTGGTCGGCCCGCCAACAGCGCCACCTCTCCGCCGTGTCGGAGTTTACCACGGACATCCGGCACGTCGCCGGCACAAAACAACGCCGTGGCCGACTGTCTTTCCCGGGCCAGCGCAAACGCGGTCCACCTGGGCGTGGACTTTGCGCTTATGGCGGCGGACCAAACCACCGACACCACGGTGCAAGCCCTCCGGGCGGCGGACACGGGCCTCCGCCTGGCCGACATCCCCTTCGCGGACACTGTCCTGCTCTGCGACGTCTCCAAAGGCCAGCCTCGCCCCATCGTGCCCGTCACCTGGCAACGCCGCATCTTCGCCTCCCTCCACGGCCTTTCCCACCCGAGCCGGAAAGCTTCCCAGAAGCTGGTGTCGGCGCGATTCGTCTGGCACGGCCTTCGTCGGGACGTCCACGATTGGACCAGCACCTGCACGGCCTGCCAACGGGCCTAGGTCCACCGACACACCCAGGCCCCGCTGGCACCTTTCACCGTGCCCGAACGACGTTTCGACCACGTCAACGTGGATCTGGTGGGCCCCCTCCCCCCGTCACGGGGGTTCACACACCTGCTCACCATGGTGGACAGGACCACCAGGTGGCCGGAGGCCGTTCACCTCGTCTCCACCACCACCGCCGACGTGGCGCAGGCTTTCATCGCCACCTGGGTCGCCCGCTTCGGCGCACCGGCGGACATCTCGTCAGACCGCGGACCACAGTTCACCTCCGAGCTGTGGGGCGCGGTCGCCCGCAACCTGGGGGTCAAGCTCCACCGTACTACGGCCTACCACCCCCAAGCAAACGGGTTGTGCGAGCGATTCCACCGCTCCATGAAGGCCGCGCTCATGGCCGGCCTTCAAGACGGCGGTTGGGCCGACCGGCTGCTGTGGGTCCTTTTGGGCCTCCGCACGGCCCCCAAGGAGGACCTCCAGGCATCCACCGCCGAGCTTGTCTCTGGCCAGGCGCTACGCGTCCCGGGCGAATTCGTGCCCGACGCTACCAGTCCCTGGTCCGCAGCTCACCAGCGCTCGGACCTCCAGGAGGCTGCCCGACGGTTTGCCCCCGTGCCAACATCCCACCACGGTGACCCCCAGTCCTACGTCCCCCCAGCACTTCGCACAGCGGAGTATGTTTTTGTGCGTCACGACGCACATCGGGGGCCACTCCGGCCGCCGTACGACGGGCCCTTCCGGGTGCTGCGACGGGACGACAAGTCGTTCGTCATCGACATCGGCGGCAGGTCGGACCGGATTGCGGTGGACCGCCTCAAGCCGGCGCACGTGGACGTCGACCACCCACCACGGGTGGCCCTTCCGCCGCGGCGAGGCCGCCCCCCGTCCACGGTGCCCCCCACTCGACCGCCCACCACCACACCGGACCCCCTCCCACGACCCGCCAGGGGTCGCTTCGGCCGGGTCATCAGGGCCCCCCTCAAATTGACCTTGCCGGTGCAAGTCGATTCTGGGGGGACGTGTGTAGCGGCTACCGCTGGGTTTTCACAATCGCCTTGCACCTATCAAGGACGCGGAGCGATCACCATGCCGGGCTCGTCCAGGACGCCCGGGCAGGCCCGCGCTCAACTTGCCAGGCCTCGGTCGGGACGCTGGGCCACGCCCCCTCTCGCCTTTCCTGGGCAAACGCTCCGGGATAATATGTATATATATTGCTGCCCGATAAACGGGCTTTTCAGAGTGCCTGAGTGTTTGGTTTGATTAAAGCAACTCGGATGAATTCCAGCTTTTTGTCGCGTCCATTCTTCCGATCGACGTGGGAGCCCCAGCTCCTTCACTGGGATGATTCTTCTTCTGTGGAAACCTCCAGATGTAGGGATTGGAATTGACAGGTGCATGAATAGTTGAATATTGATTTACCGCGTACATAGAAAATTACTGTTTGGATTGCATTTTTCGCTAACATGATGATTGCTAAATTACAAGACATGATCATGGAGCAATGTGCAAGGAAATTCCCTTTGCAGGTGGTAGTTACCGGTGCAAAAGTAATGGTACACAGAGCTGAGCCCACTCTCCAAAAGAGTGGCGAGGAGGCGTACTGCAACATTCCCATTCCCAGAATGAATTGCCTGTGGTGGAGATTTCTTCTGGTTTCTTATCTTAGATAGCTTGCTGCCTCTTGGTACTTTGCCGCATCTCGTGTGTTCATGCATTCTCTTACTTGTCTGTTGTCCACCAATCCCCAGTTCCAGCAAGTCACAGAGATTAATCAAGCAGCTGTCTCCTTGATGGTGTCTCATAAGACAGAGCCTGCTGTACTCCTCCATCACCCATTTATCTTGCCTGTAGAATAGCCTCATTCTGTCCATATGTAAGCGGTGGTGTCTCACTACTTATGTTGTCTATTGACAGGATGCAAGTTTGCCGAGGAACTGACTGAAGTGACTGAGATGTAGCTCAGTGAGACATATAGTAACTTCTATTTTTTTGTTTCAAACAATTTAAAGGACAAAGACTAAGTGCACTGAAATCAAGGGACACTCTTTTTTTTTTTTTAATCGATTTATTGGACTATTGTATCAGCGTTTCAAGGATATACAGGTAGTGGACAAAAAAAATGGAAACACCAATGCAAAGTCACTTAATAGGGAGTTGGGCCACCACGTGCGGCCAGTACGGCCTGCATGTGCCGTGGCATAGAGTACACCAGTGTCTGGAATTCTGCAGGAGGGATGCGGCACCATTCTTCCACGAGAAAGTCAATCGACTCATACATGTTTGATGGAGGTGGAAAACGCTGTTTCGGGCGTCATTCCAGAATATCCTATAAATTCTCGATTGGGTTCAGATCTGGTGACTCAGAAGGCCATGACATTTGGATAACATCAGTGTCGTGCTCATCAAACCATTGGGCGACACATGTGCTCTGTGGATGGGGGTATTGGGGGTCTCCTCTTGCAGCCACGCTAATCATAATATAGACAACTATGCCTGTGCAGCATTTCTATACATGACCCTAAGCATGCTGGGATGTTATTTGCTTAATTAACACATGGGCCAGCACATGCTTGTTTTTTTTTTTTGATGGACCTCTGGTAGCTTGTAACTGTTGCTGTGCTTTTGCTGAGGAAGAACTGCTGAAATCTGTTTGTGTTCTTCCCAACATCTTTGTTCCTTTCACATTGCTTTCTACTTTTTCATATTTCTCTTTATTCATTCTAATTCTTGCTTTTTCTATATTTTTCTCTGTCTTTATCTATTTGTCGAAGGAGAAGTTAATTGTTGCAGAATTTTTTCTGGAAGGCTCACTTGGCTGCACTTGGATTGGTTTGAGGGTAGAGGAGTAGCAGCTGAAACCCCTTTGAGGGTAGAGGAGTAGCAGCTGAAACCTAAAATGTTCCATCCAGGTTCCTCCTGATGACTCCATCTTTGCTCTTTATTTACTTCTGGTTCCTTCTAATGACTTCAATGCAGTATTTGGTTTTCCGTTATATTACCTTGGTTCATTTACCCAGGTGTTTCATTTTTTCTCCACTACCTGTATATATAATTGGTTCATATCTCCCATAGTCCGATTTTTCTCCCATAGTTCATATCTCCCATATAATTGGTATATATAGTATATATAAATATTTTTAAGGCTCTTGTGGCTAAACAGTTGCAGAGGCTTTGCCTTTTAGGCAGGATCTTAGCAGAGCTACAGCTTAACAACAAGGCTGTCTCCATGTAAACAATGTTATCGTGGTACTCTAACAAATGTTGCCTGGGTTGTCGTTTTCAGTTTTACTCGAGCCTCTTATGACAAGTTCCCCCAAATAAAATGAATGTGTTAGCAGCGGCTACAGAGGTTATTAGGAAGAGGAAAAGAAAGATAAACAAGAGGGAGAATTGCTTTGCATTACATGTCCCCGAAGGGTGTGATATTTTCTAAGTCCAAAAAGGGCATAACTCTGTGAAAGATTGACCAAATGCCCTGAAACTCGAACTTGTTCTGTAATTTATCATTATAAAGCGATGTACCAAGTTTCAGTTGAATATGTTGAAGCGTATGGGCAGAAAGTCCTGAAAGGTACAGGTGGGACAGACGGATGGACGGACAGACGGGCTGAGATCAAACCTTTAGTCCCCTCTGGTGAAAATGGTAGGAGACTAATAAATGGGTCGATAGAAGGGGGGAGCCCCTGCCAAGCTTATCTATGGACCGGCCACTGCGCATTTTGGGGAGGAGTGGTATTGAGGGGTTTTCATTTTTATAGATCTTAAAGGAAAGAAGAAGTAACAATAAAAATATGAAACGCACGTTTCAATATCATCCTCCGTGATAGCAAAATTGAAGAAATAGCTAGAAATCATTTTGAATTTGACTACGGAGGACATTTGTTCTATCCTGTACAGGTGTTCCATTTGTAAGCAGCTCACTTACCGCTCGCCTATTTTTCACCAACAAATTTTTAAGTGATTCTTCACCATTGAGAGACAACACCAACAACTATATATATCGCACAATATCTCAGAAAGTTATTGACGGATTCGGACGAAACTTGGTGGACAAGTTATGCATGCAACAAAGAAGAAGTGATTCAATTTTGGTGAGATCTGGATCTGATACGATACGACATCCGGATACGACAGTTATTTAATTTCGTAAGTGACTTCACCACGAGAAATGGGCCAAAAAACGAAATTGTATGATATCTCAAAAGGTTATGGACGGATTCAGACGAAACTTGGTGGACAGGTTGAGCGCATGAGAAAGAAGAATTCATTCAATTTTGGTGGAGATCTGGATCCGGATATGAGAAAATTTTAAATTCCCAAGTGATTCTTATCCATGGACCACATGGCCACAGGCCTTTATCCACCAACACCCGCTCTTGTTCTGTAATACGGGCTTCCAACCCCTTTACCTCCTCTGACAAACCACCGCCCTGGTGCTGCAAATGTCCCAATTCCTCCCTCTGCTGGTGAATTCTGGCATCCACACAGGTGTGACAGCCTTGCAGGTCCTCATTTACTTTGTCAATCCTTGTATTTGTTTCCCCAATTTTGTCTTCCAACTTTTCCCCCATTCTAACAGCCTGGGTTTCACCCTCCTCTTTTTTTCAATTCCATCTCCTCACGTTTTAATTGAAACTCCGATACCATTTCTTTTTCCATTGCCCCAAATCGAGTCTCCAAGTTTTCCTCGACTTCTCCCAGCCTGTGCTTCATTTGACCCTCCATTCTTTCCTCTATTCCATCAATCCGTTCCCCCAGTTTCTGTTTAATCTCCTCATTTATTTCATTCATTTGATCGGTGATGTCATTTATTTTTCCAGTTTGGGGATTAATTTTTCCCTCCAATCATTCAGTTTGGGTATTCATTTGTTCTTTCATATCCCTCATTTCATTCCTTTGTTCATTCATTCCCTCAATTTTTCCCTCCAATCACTAATTCCCTTCATTTCATTAATTTGTTCATTCATTTGCTTCTTCATTCCATTTATATTATTATTCACAGCCATTAATAACTTAAACATGGCCTGGAAAGTCATCGCATCTGTTCCCGGTGTCTTAGGCTCCACCATTATGGGGGAGGGGAGCGGTTCAGCCGCTATAGACAGGGGAGGTTCAAACCCGATCCTCAAAAAAATCTACCCCCAACTTGCTTCTTTGCATCTCGGTCCCTTCCAGCCGCTCTGCCATTGTGCTTGTTCAGCGGCTTTTTCCCACGCGCGCCTTTATTTACCTCAGGGGAAAAAAATATTTATTTTAACTTTTCCGATGCCGTGCCTCTGTCACTACAACAATTTGGAAACTTTTGGAAATTTGGAAATTTGTCAATTTGGAAACCTCTGTCACTACAACAACCTCTTCCTCGATGGTAGAGAGGTGATCAACTGATCATTATAATTTATATTCCCAAAATCTGAGCACAATTGCTGCTCAGCAGGTGTCGCACCCGCACCCTGGACACCGAGTGTCCCACAAGGTTTGAATACCGCTTCTGACACCAGTTGTCCTGCCTGTGGCTAGTTACGACCAGCCTTGGATGAATAGCCGAAACAATTTTTACTTCTGAGGCGAGCAGCCGAATATATGGTGGTTATTTTACACGCGCGGGATGAAAGTATGCGAGACGTTTATCTTGTCGAAAAGACACGGGTTTATTCCCGAACCCAACACCATGCAAACAAGCCAATGAAAATGCAACAATAAGGATTTAATAAAAAAATAAAGCAAGGGGTGAAAATGTCGAAATAAACCTGAGTTAAAAACTAATTCTTACAGAGGTACCTCCCACAGACCGACTCATAGACGGACACACAGGGGAAAGATAAAATAAAATGTCCTTTTTTTTAGTGCTGGCCCTTAGCTCATCCAAATAGTTATTTTGGTGAGGTCGGCAGTGCAAGGTGATGACTGCCGACGAAAGGCCCATGCGTCGAAGCGCCCCAAAATGGCGGCAGCACCGTGCGTCTAAAACGCCCAGGTGTGAGGCAAGGAGTCAAAACAGCCTCCTTTCGATTCTTTAGCCTGGCAAGCACAACGCGGCCCCAGCTCCCACCACGAGCCCAGCAATCACCAAAACATCCATTGCAATTGTTGCACCAGCTCTCCTCAAAAGAAGACCAACACAACCAAACTTGCCGGCTTCTTGTCCGATCTCCGAGACCGTGACCAACCAAGCACACTCTTCTTCCTCACTCAGGTGAGCCAATCGTGTCGTTTACCTCCCAGTTCGCCCCGCCCACATTCTTGGTCCAATCACGTCCCTCAGGGCATGGCCTGCCGGCTTTCTTGACCGCCCCCCTTATTCTCTGCCTCCCATGGGAGGGGAGTTTGCCTATTGCTTGCAGTGGACGGTTGTTGTGGTTTAACAGTGGTGCAAAAATGTAAGGGAAAGATTACAGGGTGGTAATCACAAATTGGGGAAGAAGGACTAGCCTTAGACCCCAGCAATAATTAGCACAACATCATCCCCCCCCTCCCCCACTCCATGTGGTGAACACATAACCAATCTTAAGTTACAGTTTCCCTACTTAAGTACATTGAGATTTCTCCTACGCGTCACATGGTCCAGGCTATTTCCTATACAGTGCTACCTTTACTATGGGATCCATTTACCTACCCCCACAAACGTAACAATATATATATGTATGTTATGTATGTATGTATGTATGTATGTATGTATGTATGTATGTATGTATGTATGTATGTATATATATATATATATATATATATATATATATATATATATATATACAATAAATGGATGAGGTGCGTGTGTGTCATACTTTTTGTGTCCTAATAATGTACGTCTATTAATTACTCATGCCAGGGAGTAATGCATTCGATCGTGTCCGTCCGTGTGTTCGTGTGTTTGTGAACAAGATATCTGGAAAAGTTTGAACGGATTTGGATGAAAGTTGGTGGGATGATTGCCCTTGGGATAAGGAAGAATTGATTATTTTTCGGTGAAGCTCAGGATATTATTCCGGATCCAGGAATTTTTGGGGGGAATATTTTGGGGAATTATTTTTTCTGTTTTACTGCATTAAAGCGTTTATTCTTATTCTTAAATGATGTTTTTCTCCTCTAATTCCGAGATATATCAAAATTAATTATCTGACAGTTAGGGCCTACTTTCTTTTTCATTTATTGTTTTGGGGAGAGGGGATGTTAAACAAAACGTATTATTCCAACTTGACCCACGGCGGGAGTATGCGCTCTACTGAGTGGCGTTCTAGTTAATAATGTATTTATTGAAATGTACCTTTTAACCCTTTAGACTGCTGAGACCCCAAAGACCCTTTAAGATCACCAAGATCCCTAAATACCCTTAAGACACAGAAGACCCAGATGACCAAAAATACTCCGAGGACCCAAAAGACCCAGATGACCCTAAAGTTCCTGAGGACCCAAAAGTCCTCGATGACCCAAAATACCCAGATGAACCAGAGGACCCAAAAGACCCAGAGGACCCAAAAGACCCCCAGTCCAGCAAGCAGATATGCTACAAGTTGGTGAAGAGCAATTAAAATTTGGGACAACGGATCAATATAAAATCAATATAAAAATTTGGACTAACCCGCTAGTATAAACAAATTGACTCCTCCCATGCTCCTCTAGCCTAAGAAAGCCTCATAAGTGCAACACTGAAGGCTACATCCTTGCGCATCCAAAGTAGACGATTAGAGAAGAGAAGGAACGTGTGACGAGATGCTGAGCAGACAATAACTTAATGTGTGAGGTGGTAGATTGACTTAATATGTGACATTGGCCTGGCCTTCTGGTTAATTAATGTGCTCCACATGGCACCTGAATCGCTCGTTTGCTCAGCACTCCATCCCACTTGCTCCAGCTCCATCCTGCCTTTTTCCGTATGCTGCCTGACCAAGCCAAAAGAAAAAGGAAAAACCTAGCTAAACCCACAACCTAGCTAAACCCACACAACACATATCGACACAAGAAACCCACTACACAAAAGGGACAGACTATCTGCACATGTACTAAGGAAATAACTAACTAGGGCTTGTATGCTGGTTGTCATTACCCCAGAGCGTGGTGGTTCATAGAACCGCAACAATATATATATATATATATATATATATATATATATATATAAAAATATCTATATTATAATAGCCGTAGATGATTCTGTCTGTCTGTCTGTCTGTCTATCTGTTGGGTGTCTGTCCGGGGTGTGGCTTACTCGGTTTGCAGAGTAGCTCCACCCATAGCTCCACCCATTCTGGGAGAGGCTTCATATAATTATAAACAAATATCCACCATTTTATTAACTCGCATAGCTTTGAGGCCTGTTTTGTAGGCCCGTGGTGTCTTGCTCTCTCTCCCAGTTTTATTTCAAATGAAATTCGATATATCATTTCATTTTTCACAGTCGCTAACATAGTTTTAGACTCGGTTGAAAAAAAACGGGAAGAAAATCCAATGAAAGTTGCCCTTTATAGAACGAAATGAATTCTCAAACGCCTGTAACTTCAAGGCCATTGAGTCTCTCTCACGCCTTTATCTCCAATCTAACTCACCATATGATTTCATTTTTATCGATGGTTTTAGACTCGGTGTCAGCAATAATTGAGAACATTCCACACACGCGGGAAAATGCAGAGATATATTTTTTTAAATCGCGTCATGGTGTATCATACAACGCCCAACATGACACCGACGGCAATGTGTCGATATATAATAAAAATTCGCTTTTGCTTTTCCGTTAAGATATATTACTTTTTCGTTTGATGACAGTCGTCACAAAAACGTCAACAATGATGCCGACATATATTTCTTCGTTTTTATTTCATTCAACATTATTATCCGGAAGTAAAATATGTTTCAGGAAATTACCGAGAAATATTTCTTCGTTTTTTAAAATTAGTTATGTGCGCATACACTTTAAATAGGTTTATTTGAAATCTTTAATTTTCCACAATATAATTTACTTGCCATTTATCATTTGATGATTACGAGACAAATTCCTCTTGAGGATCGTGACAATTCATGCGCTGCGTGGAAACCTCTATTTCCAAAATGAATGAGACGATCTATGAAGAACGCAGACTTGAACAGGATGTAGCAAGAAAGCGAATGAGACGGGCGAACGAGTCCATCGACGAACGTCAATGCAAACTTGCGGGGTCACCCGTGGGAATCCCACGGGCATGGACGTGTGTGACATTTCGACATATTGAGTTCGATGCTGCACATTCATTTTTACAAAATGGTTACTGGCAAGTCATCAGATCCATAAATAGTGTAATGAACACAATTTATTTACGCGCAAGCACGAAAGCAAGACGGGCCGATTTCCGATTCCGACGGGCCGACGGGCGAGACGGGCCGATTTGGAGCAAGAAAAAGAACGAGACGGGGAAAGCCGATTGGAGAGGCGAGTGAGGAGAGATTGGAGAGGCGAGTGAGGAGAGATTGGAGAGGCGAGTGAGGAGCGATTGGAGAGGCGAGTGAGGAGCGATTG
This sequence comes from Myxine glutinosa, assembly GCF_964187855.1. NCBI lineage: Eukaryota > Metazoa > Chordata > Myxini > Myxiniformes > Myxinidae > Myxine > Myxine glutinosa. Next base: position 240,191,042 of record NC_136262.1, on the reverse strand, counting down.
GAGAGGCGAGTGAGGAGCGATTGGACAGGCGAGTGAGGAGCGATTGGACAGGCGAGTGAGGAGCGATTGGAGAGGCGAGTGAGGAGCGATTGGAGAGGAGAGTGAGGAGCGATTGGAGAGGCGAGTGAGGAGCGATTGGACAGGCGAGTGGGGAGCGATTGGAGAGGCGAGTGAGGAGCGATTGGAGAGGCGAGTGAGGAGCGATTGGAGGGGAGAGTGAGGCGCGATTGGAGAGGAGTGTGAGGCGTGATTGGAGAGGAGTGTGAGGCATAATTGGAGAGGAGTGTGAGGCGCGATTGGAGAGGAGTGTGAGGCGCGATTGGAGAGGAGTGTGAGGCGCGATTGGAGAGGTGTGTGAGGCACGATTGGAGAGGAGTGTGAGGCGCGATTGGAGAGGAGTGTGAGGTGAGATTGGAGAGGAGTGTGAGGCGCGATTGGAGAGGAGTGTGAGGCGCGATTGGAGAGGAGTATGAAGCGCGATTGGAGAGGAGTGTGAGGCGCGATTGGAGAGGAGTGTGAGGCGTGATTGGAGAGGAGTGATTGGAGGGGAGTGTGAGGCGCGATTGGAGAGGCGTGTGAGGGATTGGAGAGGAGAGGAGTGTGAGGGATTGGAGAGGTGAGGGATTGGAAAGGAGAGGAATGTGAGGGATTGGAGAGGAGAGGAGTGCTAGGTGGAGAGAGGAGAGTGTCAGGTGGAGACAGGAGAGTATCAGGTGGAGAGGAGTGAGGGGTCACATATTATGTGAAATAAATAAATTGTGTTCATTACACCATTTCTGGATCTGATGACTTGCCAGTAACCATTTTGTAAAAATGAATGTGCAGCATCTAACTCAATATGTCGAAATGTCACACACATCCATGCCCGTGGGATTCCCACGTGTGACCCCGCTAGTATATATATATATACAGTATATACAAATATACATATTATGGACTTTGAACTGGGTGGCCAATCTGTTAGCATTGGTGGACGTTAAAGATCTTGCTGTGTCCTTCGTGGAGTGTAGGTGAGTTATCGCCAACACTCTGGCCAAATTGCTGCCACCTTCAGTCAAACATCAGACCTGGCCTGCCAATTCGTGAAAGACTTGGGTCCCCAACCGACCCAACATGAAGTTGGGAATAACAGATGTCATTAAATTACTAGTTGTTTGATTGCCGTATACTCAACTTTTCATGGCTAGAGCCAACCTTAAACAGGTTCCCCCTTCCACTCGCCAGACAGATTGCCTTACTCCATCACAATGTGCTGTTTGGTGTCGATGGTTTGGGTAGGAATTTGACCAGGGTAACAATACCCAATGGCCTACTCTTCTTCAAATGCAGTGGGATACGTATAACGTTCACAAACTAATTCAGGTAGATGGGACAATAATACAGGTAGTTTCACATCCATCTGAGGGACAGCATGCGTAGTCATGGAAGACTGACTACCTGTGTAGCATCAATCCAATAATTTATGTCGGGTGAGGAATCGAATCAGCTAAAAGATGAGTGCACTCCTTTTGTCTGGTTCTGTCATAGTACATAATATTATATTACAGTTTACACATGTACGATAAACAAAGTTGCCTTCACCTGTTTGTTAAGAGTTTTGTTGTTGCATTTGTTACAAGAAGATTATAAACAATTGTTGATACCTGCAGTTTTGTTTCTAAAAGGCACAGCATTGTATGGAGATCAATAACTTTTCAGAGAATCTATCTTTAATACTTTAATAGTGTTGGTAGCCAATCGCCATAATCACGTGTTTCCTATTTCAATGCATGTGCTGAAAATCAATATGGCAGCAATTGAGATAACAGAGATGGCGATGCAGAAAATAATTATCAAATTTCTGGTCAATAAAAATATCAAGCCTTTTGAAATTTACAGAGCATTGGCTGCACACTTTATTGATTATTCCCTACTAAGGACATCTGTATTTGAGTGGTACAGATCATTTAATGATATAAAAAAAGAGTAAACAACTGACCGAAGTTTTTGTTATCATATCAGTTAATAAGTATCATATCAGTTCTCGGCTCACCTTCACTCTTTCATTCTCCTTTTCTCCCGCCTCTGGAACAAACTCCCCCACTCCCTTCAATCCCACTCCTCCCTCCAGGTCTTTAAAACAGCTGTTCACCACCATCTCTTATCTTCCCCCATCCAAAACCTTGATCTTTTCTACCCCCGCGAATTCACCCCAGATCTACTTCTTTTTTTCTTTTTTTCCCAACTTCTTTCCTGGAAGTCCTTGCAGTGTTCATATGTTTTATACCTCTCCCACCTCCCCCCAAGCCCTCCCCCTCCCACATTTCTCCCGATGTCGCTGCTCTCGAATGTTGTGTTTGTGTCCTTCCCCATCTCTCCCCCTCTTGTCTACCGCTCCCCTTATTTTTTGTGTTTTATGTGTCGGTTTGACTTTTTGTGTGATTAATGTTAGCTCTTTCACGAGCCTCGATCTTGTATAGAAAAAAAAAGAAAAAAAAAAGAAAAAATCATTTAGATAATGTTGACATCTATAATTCATGGGAATTTAAATATAAACAGAAGTCAAAGTCGAATTGAAGTACCCCCTCCTGGTAAACCAATGTTCAAACTTTGGGAAAGTATTTAAAATGTTACATTTGAAAAATTTCGTATTTGATGAGAAACAGTAAAAATGGGAGGGAAACTTGTTCAAGGTACATGTACAAATCAAACTATTCACCCAAAGTAAGAAACCAAAACCCACTGGAATTAATCAGAAATGGCCTGGATAAGAAAATCATAATGAAGAACCCCAAACACCTTTGAATGCGGATTTGGACATCACAATTAAAACTGGCTTTCCATTTTCTTTTTAAAAACGGTTCCATGTATTTTGTCTTGTTGGAAGTGTTTTTTTGTAAACCAAGAAAAGACAAGCACAGTTAGACAGTAGTCTGACCCAAGCCGGGGTGTCTGCGTGAGACATCCAAGTACGGGGTAACGGAATGCTGTGTCAATAGAAGCTGATTGAGAGTCCAAAAAACCTCCAGGTTAACACTTGTCCTTGCCTCCTTATCTTCCGAAACTTGACAAATGCTCACAGTTCCAGCCAGAGGTGCAGGGTTATCACTGCGTTTATAGATTTCTTTTAATGCATTCATCTCTGCCTTGTACTTTATATACTGCACCTCATAGCACGGGCCGTCTTTATCACGATCGGTGTTGGCTCTGGCTGCAGGTGTATATATTTCACTGTTTTCTACTTTTGCATCAAGCTGATATTTTTATTTATCTCCCTGTCAAGGGTTTATCGAATGCAGGTTATGTTCTGTGTTTATCTTCAGACTCCGTTGACTCGTTTTTGTTACAGTGCATAGACTGATGTATGTTTTTCGCATTTGCTTGACACGAGCACCCATAGAAAGCTGTGATTCCTTTTTTTGGTGTTTCATGCCTGATGGTTGCATCTGGCATAGAGTGAACTATGTGTATATTCATCAAGTGAAGTATCATTTCTACTTGTAGTACAGCGTATGCTGCCTGCAATGCATATGGTTAGTGCGACATACGTTGTGCATGCATTATCCCACCAAAAGTTGGAGGGTACACTATTTTATAGACAACGAGCAGGAGTACTCGGAGTTGCCCGGTGATGTTATAATCCTGTTGGCATTTTGAATAAATCAATTTGTTGTTTTTTTCTATTTTTTGTGGATGGCTAAAACACTTCCCTACACACACTTAGGAAAATTTATATTTAATACAACAGGTATTTTAAAGGAAGACTCCAGACCCCAAATTTTTTTTTTAAGTTAAATGCTTCTACATAATCTTTGATCAGTACATAACAACATAATCTAAAAAAAAAAATCAACCCGCGAAGTCGTTTCCTTGTAATCCGACCTTAAATGCGCCAATAATTAATAGACCATCGACGAAAACGCTTCTGCAAATCTTAGACCACGTGCCCATGCACAGTATGACGTCACACGAGGTGATGGGGAAGCCGGAAATACTTTCCAAATGGTTTACAATACAATACAATGGTGTGGAGTGGAGTGGAATGTTTCTATTCTAGTTATATTGTCCTGCATATCGGATTCTAAATGGTTTATAGTTGTGTTTTGTACGGGTGCAGCAAAGTCTCAGAACCTTTTGTGCGAACACTGCATGAATTCCCGAGTTGTTAGGCAACACAGGCTCGAATGCGAGTGTACTGTCACTGTGTGTCCCCAAAGACACTTGCAATGCATAGGCCTAGGCCTACACTAAATCGTAAATGACGTTTGTGTCTGAATAAAATGTGGGCCACCCCCCCCCCCCCCCGCACCTCCCTCCCGGGATGCGAGCATAATTGTTTATGTATCGACTTATTTCGGGGTCTAGCGGAACATGCCTGCCATAAATATAAATAAATTGGCCAAAATTCGACGAAACGCCGACGTACAGTGACGAGTGCATTTATACACTACACTCAGTAGCTGCAGCCTGCATGTCTGTGGCTACGCCATGATGCAGGCACAAGGCGATCGGGTTTTTACCGTTTTATCAATCAAACAAAGTCACTACTGCAATAACACTTGCTTGATATAAATATTCCTCGCATATTTAACCGAAATTATCAACAAGTTGGCGAGCCCAACAAGCACCAGTAATCTAAATCTGCGAGCCGTTCAGCATCATCTTCATCGTTTTCCACTTCGACCTCCATATTGGCCTCTGGATCTTCGTCGGCGTATTCCGGCTCAAACCGATATGGTTGAAAACCAAATTCTCTCCGTTCTATGTCAAATTATTCCACAATACTTTCCTCAGCCTCTGATACGTATTCATCGGCTGAAAAGTCTGACAGATCAGAGGAAATATAGAGCGATTCGGAGTCAGAAACTTCTTCTGCCATGTCTGCCATGTTTATGCACTGTGTGCACTGCGACCAGCTGAGATCTATACCTCGTGTGACGTCACAAGGATTCCAGAACTAGCTTTTTTTTTTTAATCGTGCCTTTTAAAAAAACGCATTTTACGACTAATTTAGCGTCGAGATTTTTTTTTCTTTAAAAAAAATGTAACATTACCTAATTCTAAAGATTAAAAAAATGTAAAAATTTTTTTGGGTCTGGAGTCTTCCTTTCAGGCCATTTTTCCCTGCTCTAGAGTGGGGGTTAGCCTTGCGGCCCCATGACAATCTTCTCCATTTTGCCCTATTTTCTACATCTCCCCTTGTTAACCCCCTTGCCCGCATTTCTTCTTCCACCACCTTTAGCCAAGTCTTTCTCGGTCTTCCCCGTCCTCTACTTCCTTCTACATTTATTTCAAACACTCTTCTCAACCAGTCACTTTCATCCTTCCTCAACACATGACCAAACCATCTCAACCTGTTTCTCTTCACATCTCAACCTTGTTGTATGCAGATGATCTGGTGTTTATTGCAGAGAGTATAGATTGACTGAAGGAGAAGATGAACATTCATCACAGGCTCTATTCCCAGCATCTTTTGCAATTCATCATTTGTCTTCCTCTCTCTCAACGATACTCAACACATCCACCGAACCATTCGCATTTCCACCCTTTCCAACCTTCATTGCTGCTCTACCTTCATTACCCATGTCTCGCTCCCATAAATCATAACACTTCTCACACATGCAGCATACACCTTTCCCTTCAACTTCAACAACACTCCCCTCCTGGTTAGCATGCCACTTAGTTCCAAAAACTTCTTCCATGCACATCTTACTCCAGCAACCGTTGCCGAGTATTATCCACCTTCTCCATTCAGCATGTCTCCTAGGTAACAAAATGTTTTCACACCTTCCAGCTTCACGCCATCTCCAAGCTCCAACTCAACATTTCCTCCATCTGCAGCTCCCTCTGTGCACACCTTACACTTGAATGTAGCTGCCACACTGGTTAATGACCCTCTCAGACCACTACATTTTTGATGAACCCACTCAGCGCACATTGTACAATAATGGAGTTCACTCCGACACCCTTCCTGCACACAGCACATGGCCACTTCCCAGTTCTTAACACCTCAACACATGCTTTACCACTTGCCATCACCTTTCTCTTTCCAATATTCACCTTCAGACCTTTTGCCTCCATACATTCCTTCCACCTGTTCATCTTCTCCTTCAGTCCGTCCATACTCTCCACAATCAACACCAGATCACCTGCATACAACAACTCCCATGGTAAACCCTCTTTTACATTCCGAGCCAGAACCTCCATCACAGCTACAAATAGTAGTGGACTTTGTACCGACCGATGGTGCACTCCCACCTTCACCTCAAACTCACCACTGTTCCCGTCCTTCGTCCTTACAGCTGTGCGCGCTCTCTCGTACATTGCCATCACTACTCTGATCAACCATTCCTCCACTCCTAACTTCCTCAATGCCCATGTCACTACTTCACGTGGAACCCTATCAAATGCTTTCTCGAGATCAACAAACCCAAGAAACAACTTCTTCCTCTTCTCCATGTACTTCTCCTGCAACTGCCTTAGAATAAAAAAGCGCGTCTGTCATTCCTCTTCCTCGCATAAATCCAAACTTCATTTCATCAATCTTCACTTTCTTCCTTATCCTCTTCTCCAAAACCCTTTCCAATACCTTCATTCCATGCTCCAATAATTTTATCGCTCGGTACGAGCCACACTCCAGAGGGTCACCTTTCCCCTTGTATAGAGGGACGAGGGTACTCGGTTCCCAATCCACTGGAATGCGGCCTTCTTTCACCACCAGATGACCAGAACAGGAAACCTGCACAGTGACGACGTAAAATGTCGCAATATTTTGTCCAAGTACTGCAAAACTGGAGGTTGTTGGAAGTGGCAAAATGAAATTTGTGTTCTACCATGTTCAAGTATATAATTAAATTGAAAAAAATTATAAAAAAAAAACTTTACCACCATTGATGCAGCATCTTTTACACCACTTTATTTTACAAGTTACATTAGTTATTCGTGTCTGTTTGTGTCCTTTATGACGTCCTTAAAACAGCAGGTTTCCTGTTTGGAATGATTTTCAATTATGTTTGACTGCCAGACAGGTAGACAGAGTATCTCACTCCTCTGGGCATGTGTAATCAGGACGAATTCAGAGCCAAGTACTGTTAAACTACAGGTTCGTTTCCGACTCATGTTCCAATTCATGGTCAAAATACTACAATGCGACTGTCGCCAATATGCCTCCGCATATTCCCACAATGGGTAGATTCCATCGTTCACTGTCCTAAAAATAAACTAGTTTGATTTAAATCCTTTCAGCTGTTCTCAAGTATCACATTTTTACCAGACATGACAGATTTCACATCGATCAGTGAAGCAGTTTCAGAGAAGGGATTTTTTTTAATATTGGCTTTCAAGCTGATATGGCTACCATTCCACATGGCATAAAAAATGTACACTCTGCTTATGTATGGGTAGGGGATCACGTTTGTGAAGTTTCATGTTGATCAGATAAGGTTCATTTTTCTATCCAAGATGGCTGACAAACCACGTGACTTATGACATCATCATTTTCAAACTATATGCAAAAGTACTGTTAGATGATATTTGTAAAATTTTGCATCGATAGGGTGAGCAGTTTCAGAGATATCATTATTTAATATTTTCCTTCAATCCAATATGGCTGCCAAACCATGTGACCTATTATGTCATAAATTTAATATTTCAATACAAATGGGTCATACATCATGTGCATGCAATTTCAGATTTCTAGGATAAGGAATTCTATTAAAACATTTTTGGCTGGTATACCACTTTACCTATGATGTCATCATTACCATGCTTTTGTTCCCCATTGGGAGTACTTGACAATGTGCCAAGTTTCAAATTTTTCCATTCAGCGGTTTCCGAGAATTATTTTTTTAATTATTTGCTTTTAATCCAAGATGGCTGCCATACCACGTGACCTATGACGTCACAATTATCATAAAAAACATTCGGCATGGGTGTCGCTCCTACCCTGAAAGTTTCGTCTCAATCGGACATACGGTTGCTGAGAAAAACATGGTTTAGCCCGTACGGACAGACGTACGGACGGACAACCCGAAAACATCATGCCTCAGGTGACTTTGTTGGCGGAGTCATAAAAAGGAAGGTTCGTGTGTGGGTAAATGGGCGCACATGGCGAAACTGCAAACGCCAACTTGCGACACTGGTTATCTTTGCACGGAGAGCAGGATCTCCCAGAAATTATTTTTTGTTCTTGCCCCATAGATTAGCCATCACGGCAAAGATTGGTATTCCCGTCAGCGAAACGACGGGTCTTATATGCTAGTACTTGTAATACACTTTCATACTGTGTGGGGTGTGGGGGGGGGGTGGGGGGGGGGGGAAAGGGAGGGGCGGGGCAACAGAATACACATTTACATAGAGAATTTGTACCATGTGCGACTATGAATTTTAACACCCAAAACCTTCCCCGCACACAACAAGAACAACCACAGAATTTCAACACATTTTGTCCAGTGGTTTAGGAGTCCATACAAGTCAAACATACACAAGCAGAATTATATGTTGGATGTTTATAGTAGTTTATCACACGTGATACAACTGCAAAATCGGGATGTTATCAGGCGTATATGTGCACCGATATATGACGATAGATGCACGGCAAAATCCATTTGGGATCATCTATTTATTTATTTATTAAACATGCAAATATCTTCCGTCATCGATCACTTAACGTTTTCCAAGTCTTTGTTAAGACTCAGAAATTCACATGAATAGAAAATCACAAAGCATCATTTTTCACGTCATCCCCCGTCCCTGCCCGCAACATTTTATACCCCCCATGAACCATCCTACTTGCAGGTTGTTGTGTTTCCTCTCCTCTCCTCTTCTCTTCTCTCTCCTCATTTTCCTGTTCGTTCATCTGTTTGCTGGTTTATATATATATGTATGAAATATAGACCCCTGTCCACCCCCTTTTCACCCTCCCCACCGCACGGGTTTATACACACTCCGCTACCTTCTCTCCCCTTCCCCTTCTCTTGTTTTTTTTTTTTAATCTCAATCTGGCACAACCCTGGTTCGTTCCCCTCTACCCTGACCAATTGAGGATAGAGAGACTAAATAATAAGTAATAAATTCGCCCTTATTGTAGGTAATAATAATTAATAAATAAAATGCCCCCTTGTTGCGATGCTGAGCGATTATCGTGTCGTTTGCATTCAAGAAACAAAACATGGTATAAAAGTTCATTGCGTTATGGTTTTACCTGGCCCTGGCCACCTGAAGTTTGTACAATACAGAATACAATGAATGGAGCACACACACACACACACACACACACATATATATATATATATATATATATATATATATATAGTAATAGGTGATTCGTTTGTATTATTCGAGTTTATTCAGAGCTCTCGGGCACCTGGACCGTGTGATGAATGAGGGAATTTGTATGAAACTTGGCTGTGACAAGTGACAAATAGCTTCATTCGGCAATATCGACGGTGACAATAGGTGTGTGCGGATGTATTTACCACCGTTGGAGATAGTGTCGGCGGGACGGACAGCGTAATTAACGGACTCTCGCCTCCCGGCAAATTAATTTACTCCTCCTCACCCCAGCAGGTAAAAAAAAAAAAAGCCTGAAGGGCTATTCGGAAGAGAGAGAGGGAGAGAGGGAGAGAGGGAGAGAGGGAGAGGGAGAGAGAGAGAGGGAGAGAGAGAGAGAGAGAGAGAGAGAGAGAGAGAGAGGGAGAGAGGGAGAGGGAGAGAGAGAGAGAGAGAGAGTGAGAGAGAGAGAGAGAGAGAGAGAGAGAGAGAGACATATTTTGCGGGAATTCTTCGCACTTAAACGCTCTCTCTGCCCTTTTGATTGCTGGGGGTTTGCGTGTTTTTCGGAGGCAACGGGGAGTGCGCACAAGGCCCGACGGTCCCGACATCCTTTTGTGCGAGCGGCTGTAATGGCCACGACGACAAGAAGCAGAGATTTTTCCCTCTTTTTTTTTTTTCTTAGCTAAACGCATCTTAGAGTGCGCAACGAATAACGATGATTACTGCCTAATTGTTAATTATCAGCTTAATGTCGCCTTTGAGCAATAATTGCTTGGTCTGGCGAATCCTTGGCACGGAGAGTGATGAAGGATATAGGGAGTGTACGGGTAAGTGCGCTCATTTCAGCACCTATTAAAATGCTGTCGCCGCACTATAATTAGGAAGACAGCTGTGGTGTTACATCATGACCGTGCAAGCGCTCTGCGTGTATTCCCGACTTCGTGCTCGTCGGGGAAATCGCACGCACTTACGCGGCGAGCGCGATGACGTCACAACCTCCGCGCGACGTCACGGCTGCATGCTTCCGGTGTGCGTGGCGTGCGCGCCTTCATGAAAATGACCGATAATCTATACGAGAGGATGCAATCTGCAATATAAGGACATTCCATGGTGCAGGCATAAGCTCATCTGACATAATAAATTCCAAAACCTGTGCACGTGTTTGGTGGTCAAAGTGTTCCCTTCACCCTCATTACCGCCGCCATTTAAAGTGGGCGGAGATTATGTTTTCACCCCTGTCTGTCTGTCTGTCTGTCTGTGAACACGATACCGGTATCTGAAAAACTTATGGACGGATTCGGACGAAGCTTGGTGGATGAGTTGCGTGTGCGACCAAGATGAATTGATTCGATTTTGGTGAAGATCCGAAACGTGATCCGGATATGAAAATTTTAAAATTTTAAAAGTGATTCTTCCCCATTGAGTGATAGGGCCAAAAACCATATAATTATAGCACATTTCAAAAGGTTGTGGACGGATTATGACAAAACTTGGTGGATGAATATACTCTTTACGGAGTGCTGTTCTAGATATATGCACCATGTTTTGGGTAATTATAATACGCACATGGTACTTAGTGAGTGCAGGATTCACAAAAATACTAAGTTCATGAAAATACTTAGTTTTTAATGAAAATACTAAATATAAAATAATAAATAAATAAATAATAATAAAATAATAAATAAATAAATAAATAAATAAAAATACTTAGTGACTGCAGGATGCCATGGGTGGCTGCCTGTGCTGGTGTTCAAATTCATGGCATCGATCCACGACGAGCGGTGCCATCCTGGCATGCGAGTAGTCGCAGATGTGACAATTGGGACTTGCGAGGATCTATATGTGACCCCATCAGTGCTCGTTGATTAACATAATATGAAACTAGAACGGCACTCGGTAGAGCGCAGACCTCCACCAGGCTGAACAGTTCACATTTTGTATCACACTGATGGGCCGGATCTGGATTCGGATCTGAACCAAAATCGAATCGCCTTGTTCTTGTCACCTAACCAACTCATTCACCTTGTTTAGTCATAACTTGTCCATAACTTTTTTTAATATCATGTTATATATCGCTTTTCACCCGATCACTCAATGGTGAAGAATCACTTAAAAATTAAATAATTCTCGTATCCAAAACCAAATTCAGATCTTTACCAAAATCAAATCGATTCGTCCTTGTTACACACCAAACTTCTCCACCAAGTTTTGTCCAAATCCATCCATAACTTTTTGAGATATCCTGCTATGTATCGGTTTTAGCCCGATCACTCAATGGTGAAGAATTACTTTAAAAATTCTACTAGCCGGATCCGAATCCGGCCCTTCACCAAAATCTAATCATTTCGTCCGTGTCACATACACTACCTCCCTGCAAAATTTCGTCCGAATCGGTCCACAACTTTTTGAGATATTTTGATCACAGACAGACAAACCGACAGACAGACAGACAGGGGTGAAAACATAACCCCCATCCACCTTTGGTGGCGGAGGTAATTAATTGGGCTATGATAACCCACACGGATTACATCATCGACAAGAACCAAAGAACATCCAAAAAGATGAGTTTTGTACTTCGGTCGTGCGTGAGGGGTTCGAAGAGAGACATAAACGAACCACGAGATGATCGATCATGAACTACGCGATCTAGACCTGCCATCACTTTGATTTTACCGCCAGACCCAAAACAGCCAGTACCTGGGACCACCATGCGCGAGGGCCAACAGCGACCCGGGACCACCATGCGCGAGGGCCAACAGGGACCCGGGACTACCATGCAGGAAGGACAACAGGGACCCGGGACCACCATGCGCGAGGCACAACAGGGACCAGGGACCACCATGCGTGAGGACCAACAGGGACCCAGGACCACCATGCGGGAGGGCCAACAGGGACCTGGGACCACCATGCAGGAGGGACAACAGGGACCCGGGACCACCGTGCAGGAGGGTCAACAGGGACCCGGGACCACCATGTGGGAGGGACAACAGGGACCTCGGACCACCATGCGGGAGGGACAAAAGGGACCCGGTACCACCATGCGTGAGGCACAACAGGGTCCCGTGACCACCACGCACGAGGACCAACAGGGACCCGGGACCATCATGCGGGAGGGACAACAGGGACCCGGGACCACCATGTGGGAGGGACAACAAGGCCCCAGGACCACCATGCGGGAGGGACAACAGGGACCCGGGACCACCATGCGGGAGGGACAACAGGGACCCAGGACCACCATGCGAGAGGGACAACAGGGACCTGGGACCACCATGCACGAGGGCCAACAGGGACCCGGGACCACCATGGGCGAGGGACAACAGGGACTTGAGACCACCATGCATGAGGAGGGACAATAGGGACCCGGGACCACCATGCACGCGAAGGGACAACAGGGACCTGGGACCACCATGCGTGAGGGACAACAAGGACCCAGGAACACCATGCGCGAGGAGGGGCAACAGGGACCCGGGACCACCATGCGTGAGACAACAGGGACCCGGGACCACCATGCGTGAGGGACAACAGGGACCCAGGACCACCATGCGCGAGGGACAACACTGCGTTATTGGGGCAACGGCACGTCTGTGATGGTCCTACGGATCACCTGCCCATGAAATTGCTCTAAATTGGTTCTTTATTGCTTCACAAGGCAAGTCGCGGTAAGGACTCCGGCGACCTTCTTTATGACCTTGGTGAACCTTTCCCGAAGGCTTGGCACGACCGGTGGCGGCAGGTTCTCCCTAAGAATCTCGCCGGGGCGCCTTTGGTTTGGCGCGTTATTTATAGCAGAGGGAAAGTTAACGGGCGGGTCCCGCGTGCCGTTCACTCCATTGGAAAGAAACAGAAATAAAGGGAAAACAGGCGGGAGGACGACGAGGGGGCGAGAGCACGTTTGAGGAATTGCGGTTGCTCCGCTGACGACATTAACTTTTCTCATTTTCTAGGAAATTGCTTGGGTTATGAATCATGAAATACATTTTGCGCGCATTATAAAGCGCTCGGCGCTCTCTCCCATTGGCGAATTGCGCCGAGCAAGAGCTCCAACGTAGACTCTTACGAGAAATAAAAATAAGATTATGCCATCTCCGGCGCTCCCAAATAAATTGGTTTGTCTTCGTTCAGAAAAGGCAAATTGCGTTATTATAATGCCCTTTCTCATCCGATCAAGGCGGCTGTCCGTTACGGGCGCGTTTATTTGTTTCGGGTGTATTTTTTTTGCCTTTCTTTTTCTTCTCTTTTTCATCGCCCATCCGACGGTCCAATTGGTCTCGACACGGCGGTGCCGAGGAGGCACCCCGGTAATTTACTCGAGGTCAAGGCTATCTCCTGCGGGTCAGCGGTGCGGAGGACGGGGTAGGGCGGGAGATGGGTGCCGGGGACGGGGAGGAGCCCGGGGTACCTTAGGAGCTCAGGACGCAAGTCGTCTGAAAACACCCGAGGCCCGGGATGGAATGCGAAGCGACGGCAAAGTGTGCCGGCCAAGGCGACGGGGGTGACCGCTCGAGTCGCAGGGAGGAGCAATGCCTCGGGGAAGGGAAGCAGGAGCACGGGAAGTGATTTAGGCCGAGAAAGTTTTACTTTTTTTTTTTTTTTTTTGTATACAAGATCGAGGCTCGTGTAAGAGCTAACATTAATGACAAAAAAACAAACGGACACATAAGACGACATAAAGGGAGCAGGAGACAAGATGGGGAGAGAAAGCGAAGCACACACAAGTACAACAATCTTACTATAATTCACCAAATGTCTGTCTGTCTGTCTGTTCCCAGGTACCGCAAAAACGGCTGAACCGATCACAACGAAATTTTGGGTGGGTAATCCTGGGACCCCCTGGAGTAAAATATGCTATTGTAGTGCGGTGCTACGCGCACAACTTGTTTGCCAAAAAGGTAAGCCACAACGCGTAGGATCAAAACCAAAAGAGTCTTTATTGTAAAGCTCAAACGGTAGCACTGACTCGCTCGGGGCTGCGAGCCCCGTGTATATCCCGAGGCCACGCCTACCCCTCGGGCGTGGCCGACACCCCATTGGTGCGCGGAATGATGTCACCGTGCCAGCAAGCCATCGTGTCCGCCACACGCGCCCCCCCAGAATTCCCGCGCACCTGAAGGGTCAGTTTGCGGGGCAAACGGATGACCCGGCCGAAGCGCCCTCTGGCGGCTGGCGGCGTTTGGGATGGTGGGATGCCATCTGGGATGCCTCTGGCGGCATCTGGGATGGGTGCAGGACAGGGGGGTGGTGTGCCGGCGGGGCTGGGCGGTGCCGGGGGTCCGCCCGCTGGAGGGCGGCCCCGACGCGGGGGCCGAGCCGCTTGCGGGGGGTGTTCCACGTCGAGGTGGGCCGGCTTGAGGCGGTCCACGGAAACGCGGTCAGGAGTACCGCCGATGTCCAGGGTGAAATGCTTCGCCCCGGTCTCCAGCACGCGGAAGGGCCCGTCGCACGGGGGTCGCAGCGGTGTCCGGTGGGCGTCGTGGCGGACGAAAACGTACTCCGCCGTACGAAGCTCCGGGGCGACGTGCGTTGGCGGGCACCCGTGGTGCGCCGTCGGCACCGGGGCGAACCTCTGGGCGGTCTCCTGCAGTGCGGAGCGCTGCTGCGCTGCGGACCATGGTGCGGTGGGGTCGGGGAGGAACTCTCCCGGCACCCGCAGCGGTTGTCCGAAGACCAATTCCACCGCGGATGTGCGCAGATCGTCCTTGGGCGCCGTCCTGAGGCCCAGCAGGACCCAGGGGAGCCTGTCGACCCAGCCGCTGTCGCGGAGGGTGGCCCGGAGCGCGGCCTTCAAGGAGCGATGGAAGCGCTCACACAGGCCGTTGGCCTGGGGGTGGTAGGCCGTGGTGCGGTGCAGCTGGACGCCGAGCCCCCGCGCTACCGCCCCCCAGAGCTCCGAGGTGAACTGGGGGCCGCGGTCGGACGAGATGTCCGAGGGGGCGCCGAACCGGGCAACCCAGGTGGCGATGGACGCCTGCGCGACGTCCACCGCCGTCGTCGCTGCCAAAGGCACGGCCTCCGGCCACCGGGTGGTGCGGTCCACCATGGCGAGGACGTGGGTGAAACCCCGCGAGGGGGGCAGAGGTCCCACCAAGTCCACATGAACGTGGTCGAACCGACGTTCGGGCACAGTAAACGGGGCCAACAGGGCCTGGGTGTGGCGGTGCACCTTTGCGCGCTGGCACGCGAGGCACGTTCTGGCCCAATCGCGGACGGCCTTCTGGAGGCCATGCCAGACGAACTTGTCGGCGACCAGCCTCTGGGAGGCCTTCGTGCCCGGGTGGGACAGGCCGTGGATGGCGTCAAAAACCCGGCGCTGCCAGCCCGCGGGCACGATGGGGCGAGGCCGGCCGAGGGAGACGTCACACAAGAAGGCCGTGCCCGTGCCGTCGAACGGCACCTCGGTGACGCAGAGGCCCGTGACGGCGGTCCGCAAGGCCTGGACATCGGGGTCGGCGGTCTGGTCCGCCGCCATCCGGGCATAGTCGATCCCGAGGTGGACCGCGTGGGCGACGGACCGGGAAAGGCAATCCGCCACCGGGTTGTCCTTCCCCGCGACGTGCCGGATGTCCGTCGTGTACTCGGACACGGCCGAGAGGTGACGCTGCTGCCGGGCCGACCACGGCTCGGCGACCTTGGCCATCATGAAGACCAGGGGCTTGTGGTCGACAAAGGCCGTGAACGAACGGCCCTCGAGCAGATTGCGGAAATGCCGGACCGCCAGGTGAAGCCCGAGGATCTCGCGGTCGAAGGTACTGTACCGCCGTTCGTGCGGGCGGAGCTGCCGGCTAAAAAACGCCAGCGGCTGCCAAGCTCCCTTCACCCATTGCTCGTGCACCGCGCCCACCGCGTAGCCCGACGCGTCGGTGGTGAGGGCGATCGGTGCATCGGGCGCCGGGTGCGCGAGCATGGTGGTGTTAGCCAAGGCGAACTTCGCGCCCGCGAACGCCGCGTCCATCGGCTCGGTCCAAGCAACGTCACCTTTGCCCGGCTTCCCCCGGAGGGCCTCGTGCAGGGGGCGCAGGAGCTGGGCGACGCGGGGCAGGAAACGGTGGTAAAAGTTCGCCATGCCCAGGAACTCCTGGAGCCCCTTGATCGTGCGGGGGCACGGAAACCCCCTGACTGCCTCCACCTTGGCCGGTAAGGGGATGGCCCCGTGCCTGGTGACGCGGTGCCCCAAAAAGTCGATTTCGGCGACGCCGAACCGGCACTTGGCGGGGTTGATGATCAGGCCATGCCGGCCCAGGCGTTCGAAGAGCGTGCGGAGATGGCGGAGGTGCTCCTTACGGAACGCGCTTGCGACGAGGATGTCGTCCAGGTAGACGTAAACAAAGTCCAAGTCGTGCAAGACGCTGTCCATCAGCCGTTGGAACACCTGAGCCGCATTCTTCAACCCGAAGGGCATCCGCAGAAACTCGAAGAGGCCGAATGGTGTGATTACGGCCGTCTTCGGTATGTCCTCCGGCATGACGGGGACCTGGTGGTATCCGCGGATGAGGTCCACTTTGGAGAAGAGGGACATTTTCGCCAACCGGGCGGAAAAGTCTTGGATGTGAGGGACCGGGTAGCGGTCGGGGGTGGTAGCATCGTTGAGGCGGAGGTAGTCTCCGCACGGCCGCCATCCCACGCCGGGCTTCGGCACGATGTGCAGCGGCGATGCCCAAGCGCTCTTGGAGCGCCGTACGATGCCCAGCCGCTCCAGCGTAGCGAACTCCGCTTTCGCCACCGCGAGCTTCGTCGGCTAGAGGCGGCGTGCCTGGGCGTAGACCGGTGGCCCGACGGTGGGGATGTGATGCTCCACCCCGTGCTTGACGGCCACCGCCGAGAAGGTGGGCCGTGTGAGGGCCGGGAAACTGGCGAGGAGGCGGGTAAAGTCATCCGCTGCCAGAAGCGTACAAACCAAACTCGCCGGGACGGAACCGTTTAGCAAGCCGCTTGGTGAGCCGCTCGGTGAGCCGCTCAGTGAGCCGCTCAACGAGCTGCTCAGCGAACAAGCGAGCGAGCTAAAGGTTTCGGCCTGGACGAGCCGTCTGTGCTTCACGTCCACCAACAACCCATTTGCACATAGGAAGTCCGCACCGAGCAATGCCATGGGCACGCTGGCGGTTACGATCGACCATTGAAAGCGCTGCCTTCCGAACCGCAGGGAGAGGCAGCGCTTCCCGAATGTGCGTATGGGTGTACCGTTGGCTGCAAGCAAGGCGGGGCCCCGGCCTGCGCTCCTGTATCGCAGAGGAAATGGCGCCCGGACAAGGTGTCCATGATGAATAAGAGGCTGCCAGAATTGCCGACGCTCAGTGCCGCTACCGAGCGCCGGCTCGGTCGTTTCCCGACTTGCCAAACGAGCACGGCGGGCAACACTTCTTAGCCTTGTGGCCGAACCTGGCGTGGAAATAGCACCAGGCTTGCGGCGGGATCGGCGGAGGCTGCGGCTTTCGCAGCTGCGGTGGTGGAGGGCGGGGCGTGGTGGCGGCCACGAGGTGTGCATCAGCCTCGGGATCCACGAGGTGTGTAGCCGCATCAGCCTCGGGATCCACGACGCCCGCACCGAAGCTCGCCCACGTGTCACAAGCCACGAAAAACTTGTCGGCCTCGAAGGCCAGAGCGCGGGGTTCCCCTATTTTGGAACCGGCCAACGCGAGGCGTACCTGTGCCGGTAGCTGGCGTAGAAAAAGCGCCCGGAATAAAAAATCCGGGGCTTTGTCACCCAGCAACGACAGCATGTAATCCATCCGCACCGATGGTCGTGTGTCGCTGAGTTCGGGAAGGTCCAGGAGGCGGTCCGCCCGTTCGAACTCCGTGAGGCCGAACGTGGCGATGAGGAGACGTTTGAGCGCCCTGTAGTTGTGCTCTGCCGGTGGGTGCCGCAGGATGGACACGACTAGGGCAGCTGTGCCGGGCCCGAGGGCGGCGATCACGTGGTAGTAACGCATCTCGTCCGCCGTTATTCCTCGAAGCCGGAACTGTGCTTCGGCCTGCACGAACCATACCTCGGCCTGTGCTTCCCAAAACTCAGGGAGCTTTACCGCGATCGCGTTGCTGGCCATGGCGCGTTCTGTGGTCAGCGACGGCTGAACCAATCGAGGTCACCAGTGTAGTGCGGTGCTACGCGCACAACTTGTTTGCCAAAAAGGTAAGCCACAACGCGTAGGATCAAAACCAAAAGAGTCTTTATTGTAAAGCTCAAACTGTAGCACTGACTCGCTCGGGGCTGCGAGCCCCGTGTATATCCCGAGGCCACGCCTACCCCTCAGGCGTGGCCGACACCCCATTGGTGCGCGGAATGATGTCACCGCACCAGCGAGCCATCGTGTCCGCCACACTATATTGTTTTTCCAATTTTTTCCCAATTTTTCCAATTTCCAATTTTTCCAATTTTCCAGTTTTTCCAAACACGATGGAATAATATTTACCGATATGAACAGTGATGTGGCTTTTATTGAAATTCTACAAATAGTGTTTAGATTTTAATGATTTGCGTGTGATATGATTTAACGGATGTTTATATAAATCGTTTAAAATAAAATAAAACCTTCAATTTCTGATATTTTGCCTTTTCATTCGGGCCTCCCAATTGAAGCCCCGCCCGTAGGGCGGGTACCGTTGCTAGTAATGCAGATGTGAGAGACACCACAGGATCATCTATATGTGTAGCTTTAGCCATTAATTTATTGTCTATTTATCGTCATCTATCTGCAGAGGAGGGGAAATTGAGCCGAGGTGTGTTCATGGTGAATATTGCGATAAGGGTGATGGTGGAGCAAATGAAAAAAAAATAACCCCATTGTTCAGCACATTTACATTTTATGGGAAATGTTTTGTTTTTTCTGTTTTTAAACTTTCTTTTATTCATTGTCAATGTTTGGAGGAATGTCTGTATATCTAATATTACGTCTGTATATCTCCCATACAAGAAAACCAAAGTAACAATACAATAGATGCATTCAACAGGTTAACAGAGATATTGATATACAGTATGTATGTTTTTGATTGTATATACTGTATATATAACCAGACTCAGTGTAGTAATGATTTGAGCGTCCGCTCTGAATCTGGGAGGTCGATGGTTCCAACCAGGCCGAGTCATACGAAAGATTTAAACATGGTATTTCTATATATATACATACATTTATACAGCTATATGTATACATACAGCTTCTTTGCTTGACACTCAGTATTTAAAAGGATAGAACACGGACAAGAAACGCTGGGAAGGTAATGGCAAACTACCCAGTGTAACCCTTGCCAAGTAACTGCTTCAGCACCAATACTCTGCAAGGGGTATGGTACATAAAAAAAAAAAAAAAAAAATTTATTTATATATAAATATATATATATGTATATATACAGGGTGAGCCAGAAATGTGGTCATTTTTAAAATTCGTGTGAAGGAAATAAAAAACAAATTCTTAGAGGAAAGTGAAGTACATAACATTCCATTTATTTGTGGAAAATAACATCTAGGCCTAGGAGATGCGCACCATTTTGTATGCATCTTGGCCGCCAATTATTCATGACGTTCTGCAACATGGCCACGTCAATATCATTGATTTCACGTCTGATGTTTTCCTTAAGTTCATGAAGAGTTTGTGGATGGTTAACATACACTTTGTCCTTCAGATATGACCACAATAAATAATCACATGCAGTCAAATCAGGTGACCTCGCTGGCCGTGGAATATCGCCGTTTCTGGAAATGACATGCTTTGGAAAGAGCGCCCTTACGGTAGTCATGGACACTCTGGTGGTGTGGGAGGTAGCACCATCTTGCTGAAACCACGTCAATGGGCTCACTTCTGCAAAACTAAATCAGTAAAAAAAAAAAAAAATGCATGTTATGTACTTCAATATCATGAATGAATTTATTTTGAAATACAATTTTTTATTTCCTTCAAACGAATTTTAAAAATGATCATATTTCTGGCTCTCCCTGTATACATATACAGTATATATACTGTATATGCGTGTGTGTGTGACATTTTGAATGCATACATACATACATACAGTACATACATATGAAATGTGAATATATACGTACATACGGCACTGTGCAAAAGTTTTCATTATTTTCACTTTTGTTGTGCTATTCCTCATGAAACATTTGTGGTCGTTAGAAGTTTTCACTTTTGGTCGATAATAATTAAAATTTCTGTGAAAGTCCTTTAATATTACAGATTACCTTTAAGTGCAGTATATCACACTAAAATAGGCAATTTGGTGTCCGTCTGTCTGTCTGTGTGTATTTTTGACCCCGATATACTCGGTCGTTACTTATCCAATCTCAACCAAACGTAACAGGTGGACGAAAGGTCACACGATGGAGATTACAGCAACTTAATTCCCCCCTCCCCAAGGAGATTTCCAATTTGAGCGAAATCCGTGTTAAGGTGTATATCCGTGTTAAGATAGCTATTCATGGCGTTTTTCCAATGTCGCTTCAAATAACATCACTTATGATAATAGCACCATATTAATATTATTACAGAACAAATTTAATACTAATAATATCCCCACTCCTCAAGAAGTTTTTCCTCTTTGAACAAACGTAGTGTTAATGTGTATAATTATCTTATTATGACATTTTGTGGGGGCGCCCCAAAATATTATAAACCAAAACACATGATCATCTTTTGAAACAGCCATTACTGCTGTTTAATATGAAGCTGAAAGTGAGGAAACCAGGCGTGTGTTCAGTTACCAAGCGGCTAGCAATCGCTTGCCAAGCTAGCCATTCCTTATCAATGGTTTTCAATGGAGTGCTTGCTTGGATGCTTAAGCCACTTGCCGAGCACTTTTCAAGAAAGTTGACAACTGAACACCCCTCACTCTCCCCCCCCCCCCCCCCCCCTATGCGTGTCCAAGCCATAACTCTTACCATTTGAGGTTTTATCATCAACTTTTCAACAAACCATTATTATGAGGATATGGAGAAAATAATAATAATAAATTGGGTCAAAATGTGAAAGGGCAAAGTCATCGTAACGATAAATAATCCTTATGCGGGGTACATTGCAGCAGTCGCAGGTGTCCCCCCCCCCCCCCCCCTTGGAAACGAGTTCGAATAATGTGGTTGCTAGGGGAAAAGTGCTCTAACATGGAGACCCCTCCCCCCTAAACTGTTTATTTTTCGGCAGGGAAAACGATTAAACTCATTGTGATAATGATAAATGGTTCATGATAATGACTGCCTGCCTGTCTGACTCAGGCCTCTCGGCCATAACGTTTTTACCATTTGGGCTTTTGTCATCAAAGTTTCAGCAAAACCTTATTTTGAGAATAAGAATATGGAGAAGGCTAATTTGCAATTCGCTCAAAATGGCAAAGGTAACGGGCGAGTCCCGCGTGCCGTTCACTCCATTGGAAAGAAACAGAAATAAAGGGAAAACAGGAATAAAGACAGGTGAGTACAAATAGGCCTTATCAGCTCGTCTTTATTTATTTACCATTGAGCACACTGTACAGCGCATACCTCCATTCAATTCGAATCTCACCAAAATTGAAACAACTTTCTTGTCACACACCCAAACTTTCCCCCAAGTTTTGTCCAAATCCGTCCACAACTTTTTGAGATATCCTGTTCACAGACAGACAGACAGACAGACAGACAGGCAGAAAAACTTCATTTTACATCCTCATTGACACTCACAGACAGACATTTTTTCACTATGTTTATGACGTATCACATGCTCTCTCTCTTGATTAAATCCATCAGCAAAGCAATCGCTCTTATACGCTGGTATATAATACGAGGTATATCCTCTATTTGGTATGCAATGGGGACACCAGGAGCCAATATGGGAGGAATATCTCGAGTTAGTTTATTTTGAATGATGTAATCCAGTGTTTTCTAATTGTTTGGAAGTTTGTAATTGCATTCCAATTGCACTCTTTTGTTTGATCACATAATAATAACTAGAACGCCACTCAGTAGAGCGCATACTCCCGCCGTGGGTGAAGTTGGAATAGTACGATTTCACAAAAGTTTGAGGGAGTAGTTCAGTGACAACACAAGACAAGACAACACAAGACAGACACTGCACAGATTTATATATATATATATATAATATATAGAAGATAATGTTTAAAAAAAACAAGGCAATTTCACTTACATTTTCGGAGCGTTCAATTCCATATAGGTGAGTGTATTTTGAGGCATGTGTGACTTCAAATAAAATTGTAAGCCAGGAAAACGTTCGTTTCATTCCTTAGGGATACAACATGTAAAACTGGCCCAAACGTCAAAACAAAACTCGCTCGTTTTAAGTCGTACAAGCTAATGCGACCACTCATTCTTCTGGGAAGAATCCTGTGCACATGCTTGTCACACTAATAACTCACCTAAGTCTTTATAAGTTCATCAAATACTGACACCGCGATTGACATTCGCTGAGGTAAATGTTGATATCTCTTCTGAGGTTAAAAAAAAAAAAAAAAACAGTTTTAAAGCATTATACGTATCAAACGATACATTTTATGAAACGGGGAAACCGAATACACACTTTGGTGGTTTTAAAATGACAGAATATGTCTTTATTAGAAAAAAAATGAACCTTGAAGACGACGCTGCTAACAAAATACACCGCTCTAACGCCTAACCACGAGTTTAAACTACATTTACAACAAATATGAAAACTATTTTCATATCACAATGTTAAATATAGAATATATAGAAGATAATGTTAAAAAAAAATGAGCCCTATCTTCCAATGGTAAACAATCCTTCAAAAAATTCCTGGATCGGGTATAATATCCTGAGCTTCACCAAAAACTAATCAATTCTTCCTTATCCCAAGGGCAATCATCCCACCAACTTTCATCCAAATCCGTTCAGACCTTTTCCAGATATCTTGTTCGCAAACACACGAACACACACACACACGGACGGACACGATCGAATGCATTACTCCCTGGCGGGAGTAATAATAACAATAATAATAGCCAAATAAAAACTGGAAATGGTTTTCAGTTAGCCATAGCATGTAAAGTTGGTAATTTTTGCGATTAGAAATGTATTGTTCTGTTCTACAATCTTCCCAAGTTTTCCCCATCGACAATGAATTGAGGAATAAAGTTCCCACTTTTGTTTCCCTGTTTGGGAGCAACATCACCAACAATGTCCAGGCTGCTGGAAGCGGCAGTCTGTAAATTATGTAACCAATTACCACATTACTGTAAAATAATCTCCATCCTTGGTCAACACTTCTTTAATAGCCACAATTATTCCCACATTATTGTGGGGTTGGCCGGGCGAAAGTTTGGCCCTAGTCTTTCACGAAGCGGCTGAACAGGCTAAGGTTAGTGGAGGAATTTGGAATTTCTTCAGGGTACCAGCCCGTATTTACTACACATGAAAACGGCAGAAAAGATTTCATGAGTCAATTTACTTTACATTTAATTTACACTAACTAGTCCGCCATACTTAGCAACATCACAACGGTGAGAGGAGCCTCGTGTGACGTAATGACGCCAAGCAAACGTAATGATGTCTTGACTCCAAGTCACTCAACAATTGCTCGAGATGAAGACCACGACATTGTCTCAAGATAAGTATGAAACCCCGATGTAGGAGAAGAATGTTTACAGCGTGCAATTCGAGCCGTTTAGACCCTATAAAGCCGATAAATTCACAGAATATACCAACCGAGGCCGCATGACATCTCATTCCAACATGCTGGTTACTTATTCTTTCATTTATTTATTTTTGATACAGACAGAGAGATTGTTGACATCAATGATGATATGCACTAATCGATGTGACAGCAAAGGGACTGTTGGGGAGTTCTGCGAGTCTGTGTGTTCATACCTTGTTAAGGTATGGGCAGCCATAACACAGCTGGTCTCGCATGCCAGAGCGCTTTGGACTCATTTAAGCTGTAATGAGCACAAAATGTGTCCATTAACATGCAGGATTACTTGTATTAGGACAACCAATTTATTTGGGAGCGTCAGAGATGGTATAATTACTTATACTTAAACTTACATTACTTACAATGGTAGGTGAGTACAAAACCTGGAGTGAAATCTCAAGGGTCAAGTCTCATATTCAGTTTCACGTCTAAAGGATCACATCTCGACTCACGTGACTTTTGTAATTAATGTCAGCCATGATCCTGCAATCCATATAATAACAATAACCCTGTCATGCACAAACCTGTAATCCATTGAATAGTCCTGTAATCCATCATCTTGTAAGATATAATCATGTTATCCACAATAATGTAATCCATAATCATCCTGCAATCTATAATCATGTAATCCACAATCCGGTAATCCATAATCATGTAATCTATAATCCTGTCATCCATAATCATTAATACATAATCCTATAGTCCATAATAATGTAATCCATAATCATGTAATCCATAATCATGCAATCCATCATCTTGAAATACATACACTTGTAATCCATAACATAATCCTGTCATATATAATCCTGTAATCCATAATCCTGTCATATATAATCCTGTAATCCATAATCATGTAATCTATAATCCTGTAATCCATAATCATGTAATCTATAACCTGTAATCCATAATCATTTAATCTATAATCCTGTAATCCATAATCATGTAATCCATAATTGTGTAATCCATAATCGTGCAATCCATCATCATGTAATCCATAATAATGTAATCCATAATCATGTAATCCATAATTGTGTAATCCATAATCGTGTAATCCATAATCGTGTAATCCATAATCGTGTAATCCATAATCATGTAATCCATAATTGTGTACTCCATAATCATGTAATCCGTAATCTTATAATCCATAATCATGTAATCCATAATCATTTAATCCATAATCCTGTAATGTATAATCATGTAATCTACAACCCTGTAATCCATAATCCTGTAATCCATAATCCTGTAATCCATAATAATGTAATCCATAACCATGTAATCTATAATCCTGCATTCCATCATGTAATCCATCATCATGTAATCCATAATCGTGTAATCCATAGTCACGTAATCCATAATTGTGTAATCCATAATCCATAATCATGTAATCCATAATCGTGTAATCCATAATTGTGTAATCCATAATCGTGTAATCCATAATCATGTAATCAATAATCATGTAATCAATAATCATGTAATCCATAATCGTGTAATCCATAATCGTGTAATCCATAATCGTGTAATGCATAATCATGTCATCAATAATCATGTAATCCATAATCGTGTAATCCATAATCATGTAATCAATAATCATGTAATCAATAATCATGTAATCCATAATCGTGTAATCCATAATCATGTAATCCATAATCATGTAATCCATAATCGTGTCATCAATAATCATGTAATCCATAATCATGTAATCAATAATCATGTAATCAATAATCATGTAATCAATAATCGTGTAATCCATAATCGTGTAATCCATAATCATGTAATCCATAATCGTGTAATCCATAATCGTGTCATCCATAATCATGTAATCCATTATCATGTAATCCATACTTGTGTAATCCATAATCATGTAATCCATAATTGTGTAATCCATAATCGTGCAATCCATCATCATGTCATCAATAATCATGTAATCCATAATCGTGTCATCCATAATCATGTAATCAATAATCATGTAATCAATAATCGTGTAATCCATAATCGTGTAATCCATAATCATGTAATCCATAATCGTGTAATCCATAATCGTGTCATCCATAATCGTGTCATCCATAATCATGTAATCCATTATCATGTAAACCATACTTGTGTAATCCATAATCCTGTAATCCATAGTGTGTTTCAGTGTCAGCGTACTTCCCCTTGTTACCCACTCAACTCCCACCAACATCATCTCCACCATTTCCCCCTTCTTGCTCTGTTATTTCCATTTGGCCTATTTTTTTTATTATTACAATGAAAACATTTTATCAACAACAAGAAGTGAAACCGAAAAGTGAAAAGACTCCATCAGTCACAGGTTTATCGGAGCCAGCGTACACGTTAACCAGGAACCGTCAACTCTTCACTGCCTTGCAAGTTTCAAATTAAGTCGCAAGTCATAAAAAATGATTTCAGTCCGAGAGTCTCTTACCCCAGTACGACAGCCTGTTTACATACTCGGACCTACAGATTGTTGACATTAGGCCCAGTGCTCAAAACGATTGGACCACATAAATGTTTTTTTGATGAGCTCCCATGGCATCCATTTTTTTTCACTTGAGAATTTATGTGTGCACAACTGCCTCTCCTGGGTGAGTTGAGAACCTGATGAAGCTTCTCCTCAACGCTTCACGATTTCTACGGCTTACAGCACAACAACGGGGCACGATGAATAAATAACAATAGTTAGGCCCTCGTCTGAGAAGCGGTTTACCATCGCAGGGAGTCTTCCACTTTGTCGACGTCACGAGCCGCACTCAAACAGAGACATCGGTCTCGAGGGTAAAAACGTCACACCTATCTTAAAATCCACTATGTTCGATGCTTTTTTTTTTAAATAATAAAAGCACATTTTTCTCAGGCATTTTGGTGTTAAATCATGTACACAAAGGTCCAATGTGTACTGTGTGGAGAGGATGGTGTGCGATCAAAAAGTCCGCCATCTTACTATAATTCATCAATTGTCTGTCTGTCTGTCTGTCTGTCTGTTCCCAGGTACCACAAAAACGGCTGAACCGATCGCAATGAAATTTTGGGTGGGTATTCCCGGGACCTCCTGGAGTAAAATAGGCTATATTGTTTTTCCATTTTTCCCCTAATTTTTCAATTTTTCCAGTTTTTCCAAACACGATGGAATAATATTTACCAATATGAACAGTGATGTGGCTTTTATTGAAATTCTACAAATACGGTTTAGATTTTGATGATTTGCGTGTGATATGATTTAACGGATGTTTACATAAATCGTTTAAAATAAAAAAGCCTTAAATTTCTGATATTTTGCCTTTTCATTTGGGCCTCCCGATTGAAGCCCCGCCCATAGGGAGGGTACCGTTGCTAGTATAGCAAATACACGTACCTCAAATATATTACAATTAAAGTGACTACTCGTTAAACCCAATTTGGATACACCGAATACAACTTTCGGTGATCCCCCTCCTGTCAACCAAATCCTTCTTTTTTTTTTTAACAGGATCTAAGGCTCATGGTGGAGCTGCCACACACATCTCGCACACACATACACATCGACGTACAAATGAATACACGGGACACGACACAGGACTGTTAGGTGAGACAGACACGGCCACCGAACTTTAGGGAAGTTCCATCACTTTCACTTCCCTGGGAACTCTGGGTACCAGCGACGTCACAACAATAACGCTGCCTTTCTCATCACAATCAGCAGGGAATATGCAAAGGAGGAATTTCCTTCTCCCCATGAATGACAACCTGTGGGTATTGTCCGTGCTCTCGCCCTTTTCAATGTAAATGTCAAGCAAGGAAGCAGCACGTACTGTACAATTTTTCCAAGTCATTGGTATGATTCAGCTGGGGGTTTGGATAGCCCAGTTCCCAGAAGCTAATTATCACACCACCAAATCCATTAAAAATAAATATTAACTGAGAGTGAACCTGTTTTTATTACCTGCACAACAAAGGTTGACCGAGGTTATGTTTTCATCCATGCTTGTTCTTCTGTCTCTTTGTCTGTCTGTGAGCATGATGTCTCAAAAAGTTATGGACTGATTTGGCCGAATCTTGGTGGACAGGTTGGGTGTGCCGTGCGCGACAAGGACAAATTGATTCGATTTTGGTGAAGATCTGAATCCAGATCCGGATATTATAATTTTTAAGTGATTCTTCAACATTGAATGATAGAGCCAAAACGATACATAGCATGATATTTCAAATAGTTGAGGACAAGTTATGATGAAACATGGTGGTTGAGGTGGTTATGTGGCAAGAAACAAGCCGATTCGATTTTGGTTCATGCCAGATTTGGGGATGCAAAATGTAAACTGTTCAGTATGGCGGACGTATGCATTCTACCAGAGGACTGCTCTAATTTATTCCTTTATATATTACTGTAATGGCTGGTCCAACACGATGGTGAGGAGGTAGAGCAATCGCCATTGAGCTATCTCATCTGAGTTTGATTCCCGACCCGACTCTAAACGGATTTGGTGCTTCTCAAAAGGGGCGTTGCATCACAAGGTGTGCCGTCCCTCAGATGGATGTTAAGCAGGGTGTCCCACCTGATATTATTTGTTGGTGGACATTAGAGTTCACATGGTGTCTTTCACGAAGAGTAGGTATAAGTACTACCGGATCATTGACAAATTACAAATCCCTGCCAAAATCAGCTCTGGTCAACTTCAGGGATGGTCAGCCAATTAGTGAAATGCTTGGCCAATTGTAACTGCAGTCGACTTCAAATAAGTAGTTGTAGTGGTAGACATAACTTTATTGACTTACATATTCAATCACATTAAGCTGCATATGGAATTTCAGAAAAGGAAATTTGTTCCCATATATTTTTTCGCTTGTATCTATACGTCTATATTCAATCAGCATATATGGCAAGCAGGCACCTGCTGATATTATATCGATAGGATGACATTATATTGATAGGATGATATTATATTGATAGGATGATATTATATTGATAGGATGATATTATATTGACAGGATGATATTGTATTGACACCTGATTTTATATTGATAGGATGATATTATATTGATAGGATGATATTATATTGATAGGATGATATTGTATTGACACCTGATATTATATTGATAGGATGATATTATATTGATAGGATGATATTATAGACACCTGATATTATATTGATAGGATGATATTATATTGATAGGATGATATTATATTGACACCTGATATTATATTGATAGGATGATATTATATTGATACGATGATATTATATTGATAGGATGATATTATATTGATAGGATGATATTATATTGACACCTGATATTATATTGATAGGATGATATTATATTGACACCTGATATAATATCAATAGGATGACATTATATTGATAGGATGATATTATATTGACACCTGATATTATATCTCGATAGGATGACATTATATTGATAGGATGATATTATATTGATAGGATGATATTATATTGATACCTGATATTATATTGATAGGATGATATTATATTGACAACTGATATTATATTTATAGGATGATATTATATTGATTGGATGATATTATATTAATAGGATGATATTATATTGATAGGATGATATTATATTGATAGGATGATATTATATTGATAGGATGATATTATATCGATAGGATGACATTATATTGATAGGATGATTTTATATTGATAGGATGATATTATATTGATAGGATGATATTATATTGATAGGATGATATTGTATTGACACCTGATATTATATTGATAGGATGATATTATATTGATAGGATGATATTATATTGATAGGATGTTATTATAGACACCTGATATTATATCGATAGGATGATATTATATTGATAGGATGATATTATATTGATAGTATGATATTATATTGACACCTGATATTATATTGATAGGATGATATTATATTGATAGGATGATATTATATTGATAGGATGATATTATATTGATAGGATGATATTATATTGACACCTGATATTATATTGATAGGATGATATTATATTGACACCTGATATTATATCAATAGGATGACATTATATTGATAGGATGATATTATATTGACACCTGATATTATATCTCGATAGGATGACATTATATTGATAGGATGATATTATATTGATAGGATGATATTATATTGCCACCTGATATTATATTGATAGGATGATATTATATTGACAACTGATATTATATTTATAGGATGATATTATATTGATTGGATGATATTATATTAATAGGATGATATTATATTGATAGGATGATATTATATTGATAGGATGATATTATATTGATAGGATGATATTATATTGATAGGATGATATTATATTGATAGGATGATATTATATTGACACCTGATATTATATTGATAGGATGATATTATATTGATAGGATGATATTATATTGATAGGATGATATTATATTGACACCTGATATTATATTGATAGGATGATATTATAGACACCTGATATTATATTGATAGGATGATATTATATTGATAGGATGATATTATATTGATAGGATGATATTATATTGATAGGATGATATTATATTGACACCTGATATTATATTGATAGGATGGTATTACATTGATAGGATGATATTATATTGATAGGATGATATTATATTGATAGGATGATATTATATTGATAGGATGATATTATATTGATAGGATGATATTATATTGACACCTGATATTATATTGATAGGATGATATTATATTGATAGGATGATATTATATTGATAGGATGATATTATATTGATAGGATGATATTATATTGACACCTGATATTATATTGATAGGATGATATTATAGACACCTGATATTATATTGATAGGATGATATTATATTGATAGGATGATATTATGTTGATAGGATGATATTATGTTGATAGGATGATATTATATTGATAGGATGATATTATATTGACACCTGATATTATATTGATAGAATGATATTATATTGATAGGATGATATTATATTGACACCTGATATTATATCGATAGGATGATATTATATTGACACCTGATATTATATCGATAGGATGACATTATATTGATAGGATGATATTATATTGACACCTGATATTATATATCGATAGGATGACATTATATTGATAGGATGATATAATATTGACACCTGATATTATATTGATAGGATGATATTATATTGACATCTGATATCATATTGATAGGATGATATTATATTGACACCTGATATTATATTGATAGGATGATATTATATTGACAACTGATATTATATTTATAGGATGATATTATATTGATTGGATGATATTATATTAATAGGATGATATTATATTGATAGGATGATATTATATTGATAGGATGATATTATATTGATAGGATGATATTATATTGATAGGATGATATTATATTGACACCTGATATTATATTGATCGGATGATATTACATTGATGGGATGCTATTATATTGACACCTGATATTATATTGACAGGATGGTATTACATTGATGGCATGATATTATATTGACAGGATGATATTATATTGATAGGATGATATTATATTGATAGGATGATATTATATTGATAGGATGATATTATATTGATAGGATGATATTATATTGATAGGATGATATTCTATTGATAGGATGACATTATATAGACAGCTGATATTATATTGATAGGATGATATTACAATGACACCTGATATTATATTGATAGGATGATATTATATTGATAGGATGATATTATATTGATAGAATGATATTTTATTGATAGGATGATATTATATTGACACCTGATATTATATTGATAGGATGATATTATATTGATAGGATGATATTATATTGATAGGATGATATTATATTCACACCTGATATTATATTGATAGGATGATATTATATTGATAGGATGATATTATATTGATTGGATGATATTATATTGATAGGATGATATTATATTGATAGGATGATATTATATTGAGAGGATGATATTATATTGACACCTGATATTATATTGATAGGATGATATTATATTGATAGGATGATATTAAATTGATAGGATGATATTATATTGACACCTGATATTATATTGATAGGATGATATTATATTGATAGGATGATATTATATTGATAGGATGATATTATATTGACACCTGATATTATATTGATAGGATGATATTACATTGATGGGATGCTATTATATTGACATCTGATATTATATTGATAGGATGGTATTACATTGATAGGATGATATTATATTGATAGGATGATATTATATTGATAGGATGATATTATATTGATAGGATGATATTATATTGATAGGATGATATTATATTGATAGGATGATATTATATTGACACCTAATATTATATTGATAGGATGATATTACATTGTTAGGATGATATTATATTGATAGGATGATATTATATTGATAGGATGATATTATATTGATAGGATGATATTATATTGACACCTGATATTATATTGATAGGATGATATTATATTGATAGGATGCTATTATATTGATAGGATGATATTACATTGATAGGATGATATTATATTGATAGGATGATATTATATTGACACCTGATATTATATTGATAGGATGATATTATATTGATAGGATGATATTACATTGATAGGATGATATTATATTGATAGGATGATATTATATTGATAGGATGATACTATATTGATAGGATGATATTATATTGATAGGATGATATTATATTGACACCTGATATTATATTGATAGGATGATATTACATTGATGGGATGCTATTATATTGACACCTGATATTATATTGATAGGATGCTATTATATTGATAGGATGGTATTACATTGATGGCATGATATTATATTGATAGGATGATATTATATTGATGGGATGATATTATTTTGATAGGATGATATTATATTGATAGGATGATATTATATTGATAGGATGACATTATATTGACAGCTGATATTATATTGATAGGATGATATTTTATTGACACCTGATATTATATTGATAGGATGATATTATATTGATAGGATGATATTTTATTGATATGATGATATTATATTGACATCTGATATTATATTGACATCTGATATTATATTGATAGGATGATATTATATTGATAGGATGATATTATATTGATAGGATGATATTATATTG
Organism: Myxine glutinosa; assembly: GCF_964187855.1. Lineage (NCBI taxonomy): Eukaryota > Metazoa > Chordata > Myxini > Myxiniformes > Myxinidae > Myxine > Myxine glutinosa. The sequence continues at coordinate 240,158,068 of NC_136262.1, read as the reverse complement.
ATAGGATGATATTATATTGACACCTGATATTATAGTGATAGGATGATATTATATTGATAGGATGATATTATATTTATTGGATGATATTATATTGATAGGATGATATTATATTGATAGGATGATATTATATTGATAGGATGATATTATATTGATAGGATGATATTATATTGATTGGATGATATTATATTGATAGGATGATATTATATTGATAGGATGATATTATATTGATAGGATGATATTATATTGATAGGATGATATTATATTGATAGGATGACATTATATTGACAGCTGATATTATATTGATAGGATGATATTATATTGATAGGATGATATTATATTGATAGGATGATATTTTATTGATAGGATGATATTATATTGACACCTGATATTATATTGATAGGATGATATTATATTGATAGGATGATATTATATTGACACCTGATGTTATATTGATAGGATGATATTATATTGATAGGATGATATTATGTTGATTGGATGATATTATATTGATAGGATGATATTATATTGATAGGATGATATTATATTGAGAGGATGATGTTATATTGACACCTGATATTATATTGATAGGATGATATTATTTTGATAGGATGATATTATATTGATAGGATGATATTATATTGATAGGATGATATTATATTGACACCTGATATTATATTGATAGGATGATATTATATTGATAGGATGATATTATATTGATAGGATGATATTATATTGATAGGATGATATTATATTGATAGGATGATATTATATTGACACCTGATATTATATTGATAGGATGATATTATATTGATAGGATGATATTATATTGATAGAATGATATTATATTGATAGGTTGATATGATATTGATAAGATGATATTTATATTGAGAGGATGATATTATATTGATAGGATGATATTATATTGATAGGATGATATTATATTGATAGGATGATATTATATTGATAGGACGATATTATATTGATCAGATGATATTATATTGAAAGCATGATATTATTTTGATAGGATGATATTATATTGATAGGATGATATTATATTGATAGGATGATATTATATTGATAGGTTGATATTATATTGATCGGATGATATTATATTGAAAGCATGATATTATTTTGATAGGATGATATTATATTGATAGGATGATATTATATTGATAGGATGATATTATATTGATAGGATGATATTATATTGATAGGTTGATATTATATTAATAGGATGATATTATATTGATAGGATGATATTATATTGATAGGATGATATTATATTGATAGGATGATATTATATTGATAGGATGATATTATATTGATAGGATGATATTATATTGATAGGATGACATGATATTGATAGGATGATATTATATTGAAAGGATGATATTATATTGATTGGATGACATTATATTGATAGGATGATATTATATTGAAAGGATGATATTATATTGATAGGATGACATTATATTGACTAGGGCATGCCCGTACTATATATATATCTAAAATTATATCCCCCCCCCTCTATTTACATGAAATGGTTTGGTCCAAAGCGAACGGCTTGCGAGTACGGTGACAATCCCCCCCCTCTATTTACATGAAATGGTTTGGTCCAAAGCGAACGGCTTGCGAGTACGGTGACAATCCCCCCCCCCCCCCCTCTATTTACATGAAATGGTTTGGTCCAAAGCGAACGGCTTGCGGAGTTTGGTAAAGAAATCGCCATCGCGTGCCCAAACGCGCAGGAAAGCGAAAGAATCGCAAATTAGTTTTTATTAGTTTTAAAACATAGTTTAACGCCAACATAGCGCCAACATAGTTGTGAAATAAATGAATACGCTCTCAAATGTGCCGTCCGAGGCAGAGTCTGTTCGCCACGTTCGGCACACGTGATAGCTCGCTGCTCTCTGATTGGTTGAATCGTTTTTTGGACATAGCTCGGTAACTACTTGTCCGATTAATTTCAAACCTTGAAAAGGCACATCCTCGGGTCCCCAGCAATATACCTGGCAAGTTGCAAGTATATCGGACCCGTTGTTGTCGAGAAACAGCGGTCACAGACAAACAAACAAACACACACACAGACACACAGACACACACACACACACACACACACACACACACAGAGATTACTGGAATTATAGATAGATAGGATGATATTATATTGAAAGGATGATATTATATTGATAATATGATATTATATTGACACCTGATATTATATTGATAGGATGATATTATATTGATAGGATGATATTATATTGATAGGATGATATTATATTGATAGGATGATATTATATTGATAGGATGATATTATATTGACACCTGATATTATATTGATAGGATGATATTATATTGACACCTGATATTATATTGATAATATGATATTATATTGACACCTGATATTATATTGAGAGGATGATATTATATTGATAATATGATCTTTTTTTGACACCTGATATTATATTGATAATATCATATTATATTGACACCTGATATTATATTGATAAGATGACATTATATTGATAGGATGATATTATATTGATAGGATGATATTATATTGACACCTGATATTATATTGATAAGATGACATTATTACCTCTGCCAAATGTGGATGGAGATTATGTTTTCACTCCTGTCTGTTTGACTGTCTGTCCATTTGTGAACAAAATATCTCAAAAAGTTGAGGACGGATTTGGACGAAATTTGGTGGAGAGGTTTGGTGTGTGACAAGGACGAAATGATTAGATTTTGGTGAAGATATGGATTCGGATCCGGCTACTAGAAATTTTAAAGTGATTCTTCACCATTGGGAGATAGGGCCACAAACGATACATAGCAGGATATCTCAAAAACCTATGGATGGATTTGCATGAAACTTGTTGGACAGGTTGTGTTTGTGTGACAAGGAAGAATCGATTAAATTTTGGTGAAGATCCAGATCCAGCTAGTATAATTTTCTAAGTGATTCTTCACCATTGAGTTATATGGCCAACCAGGTGGAGGTATGCTCTCCACTGAGTGCCTTTCTGGTATTGACACCTGATATTATATTTATGCTGATATAATATATTGACAATTGCTGACATTACATCCTATATTGATAGGATGTGTATCGTTGTCGCATTGTTGCTGCTACTCTCTTAGTGCTTCAGCACATTAAGTAGCTGTTGAATAATTGAAGTATAAAAATAAACAATTGGCAATTTATGGTGGATGGTGGTACCCAAGACTTTGGAGGCATTGGTAGTTTCATGGTGCTATTCCAATAGGGGTATTGTAGGTGTTGTGGATGTATTGTGCATGTTAAAGTGAAAAATATTAGGTCTTCCTTATGGAAACATACGATACAGAATGGATGCATTTCTGTCGGCAGAATGCAGTATTCATATGCAGAAGTATGAAGGATGATCAAAAACTTATACAACCAACATACTCACAAATAGTCCAAGAAATAACAACTTTGCCCTCTTTCTCGACTCAGTGTATAAGTATTCCTGATTAGTAAGAAGAAAAAAGCATGATAATTTTATATTCTTAAATCTTGGAAAATAAATAAATCCTTGGTTTCTCTTGAACTATTATATTTCATTCGTAGAGCTTCTTGAACAAAAAGTTATACGACCAACATACTCACAATGTTACAAGAAATGGCAATTTTGCCCCCTTCCTCAACATACAAGTACGTATATCCAGTTAGTAAGAAAAACAATTCCATGATAATGTTTTATTTTTCAATCTTGGAAAATAAAATAAAAGTCCTTTGTTTTTCTTGAAATATATTTCATTTGTAGAACTTCTTGAACAAAAAGTTATACGACCAACATACTCACAATATTACAAGAAATGGCAATTTTGCACCCTTCCTCAATATACAAGTATGTATATCCAGTTCGTAAGAAAAACAATTCCATGATAATGTTTTATTTTTCAATCATGGAAAAGAAAAGAAAAGTCCTTTGTTTTTCTTGAAATATATTTCATTTGTAGAACTTCTTGAATGCCCTTCATTTGTATGCATATCGAATGCAAACAATCACACGTTCGACGTATGCTTTGCTACAAAAGATTCAGCAAGACAGTGTCAAAGTGTGTATCCCAAGACTGTAAATATCGTACAGCGTAATGATTTTTAGGAATGTCAAAAGGAACAGGTCCTTGCATTGTGTTTTATATACAATTATGCAATTTTGTCTATTTCTGCCCACGAAGATATGGAGAGGATATTCTGTGTAAATGCTCTTTGCCACCTGTAACATCCATTGACGTGGCAACAGCAGCTGATTTGACCGAGAGAAATGGGATGACAAAGTCATTACGGAGAGTAAATCGGTTGCAGTGAGCTTGTACGATATTGTCAATCTGCGTGGTTAGGAAGCAAACGCGACCTCTGACCATCTTTATGAAAAGGCAAGGGCCATCTGTGGATTTATCTGTCAAGCCTTGCTTTTGAGAGTGATTTGTGTAATGAATAGAGACCTCTGCTCTTTAGCACGTCAACAATACACCACTTATATTACCGAAGAATATGATGTACCGTTGTGGTAATAGAAATAAAAAAATTTGTCATTTCATTTAACGATTCACTTATTAATCTCACCTACAAGATGTGCGCGGAACGACATCTATTGAAATGGCAGAGAAAATTCATTTATCAAGGCCTTTCTTTTCACCAGACGTAGATCTCTATTTCATCTAGGCCTTTGGTCAGGATAGACTGGCCCATCATATTGGATCCTTCTCAAGATTAGGACTTTTAGTTGAAAGATCTTTATCGAATGTAAAAAGGCCACAGCCAAAAGTATAATGAATGATAGTTTCCAAAATCAGTCTTTCAATGAGATATCAATAAATATGCAAACTAGAACGGCACTCGGTGGCGAGCATACATACCTCCACCTGGTTGGCCATATCACTCAATGGTGAAGAATCACTTAAAAATTCCACAAACTGGATCCAGATCTTCACCAAAATTGAATAGACTCTTCCTTGTCACACACACAACTGTTCCAACAAGTTTCGTCCAAATCCATCCATAACTTTTTGAGATATCCTGCTATGTATCGTTTTTGGCCCTATCTCCAAATGGTGATGAATCGCTTAAGAAATTAAATAAATCTCATATCCGAATCCATATTCAGATCTTCACCAAAATCGAATCTGTTTGTCCTCGTCAGACACGCAACCGGTCCACCGAGCTTCGTCCAAATCCGTCCACAACTTTTTGAGATATCCTGCTATGTATCGTTTTTCGCCCGATCTCCCAATGGTGAAGAATCACTTAAAAATTAAATAATTCCCGTATCCGAATCCATATTCAGATCTTCACCAAAATTGAAAGGAATCGTCCTTGTCAGACACCCAACCGGTCCACTAAGTTTCGTCCAAATCCGTCGATAACTTTTTGAGATATCCTGCTATGTATCGTTTTTGGCCCTATCTCCCAATGGTGAAGAATCACTTTAAAAATTCTAGTAGCCGGATCCGAATCTTCACCAAAGTCGAATCATTTCGTCCTTGTCACACACGCTACATCTCTGCCAAATTTCATCCGAATCCATCCTCAACTTTTTGAGATATTTTGTTCACAAACGGACAGCCAGGGGTGAAAACATAACCTCCATCCACCTTTGGTGGTGGAGGTAACGACCTCAAGCAATTCCCTCAGATTCTTATTTCTGCTTAGAGTCACCATCAGTTTTCACCTGCAGCTAAATCATGGCGAAAATGTTTCCGCTTGCACAACCTGGAGGGGCCTTGCACACCAAACAACGAGAGAAGCGTAAAAAAAATGACCGCGACGAATGCTGTGGGTCGGATTCTATTCAAGTCGACATAATGACGCCATCTCATTTTGCCATAATTAATATCCGATGATTTTATGGCTTGTTTCATTATTGCACATAATTACTACAACACGTAACGGAGCTGCGCTCGGTTGAGATTTTATTACACAGCAAAGATCGCATCATGGCGCCCACCCACTAGGGGGCTGGTGACACTTGCAGGGGGGCCGAGAGGGGCTATATATGCTATGTATTCCTTTCCCTTTTCTGCTATTGAAACACTCAAGTTTTGTGGACATAGACAATTCCGTTTCACACCAATAGGAATACCAGCACAGATAGGACTCCTGAATGAATTTCCTTCCCCTAACCTGCCTTGAGCTCGGTGGATTATTATCTGTCAGTGATGGAGACGTAGACCTTGAGTTCCCTAAAGTGTTGGAATCAAACTCTTGTCACATGATGTAAAAAGTTGGATTTACACTTGAGACCTTGTTACATGAGACTCGAACACCCTGGTTCAATATAGCATAAGTGCATAGCTCCTTGTGACCTAGACTAGAGGTACGCACATTCACCTCAAATCAGTCTAACCTGGGTTCGAATCCCGACCCAGCTATAAACTGTCATCCTGGTGTTCCGCAAGCAAGATAATTCATCAATGTGTGTTCCGTCCCTTGGATGGACGTCAAACTGGGACTCCTATCTGTCGGCATTAGTTTCTGGGCGTTAAAAATTCCATTATGTCATTCGCCAAAAGTACGCAAGTTATCACTGGCACCATGACCAAATTGCTGATCTATATATACTGCTGGGAAGGTAATGGCAAACCACCCAGCAAATCCTTGCCAAGAAGCTGCTTCAGCATCACCGATATGAGTGTTTCTATCTGTGTGTATATGTGTGTGTGTCTGTGTGTGTGTCTGTGTGTGTATATATATATATATATATATACTCGTATATATATATATATACAGCAATACCCCAGCCTACGTCATTAATTGGTTCCATAAGCTGTGACGTAACTCGGTTTTTGACGTAAACCGGGCGTAATGCCTTACAATGAAGACAAACACCGTAAAACTAGGTTAATAACTGGAGGAGGCTGCGGCTTCGCCCTGAATCTTTGCCTTTCCCCGTCGGGAGTCCCTCCGTTGTTTTCTATCCGTCGGGTCTTCTCCTCGAACAGGGCCGGCACGGACGTGTCGACCGTGAGCTGGCTTGTGTGCCGAGTGGCTCCGCGGCCCGCTTCACCACGGCATGCTTTACCCAACGTGTCTGAGCAGTTTCACCGGTGGTCGTGTCGTGTCGTCTGTGACGAACGAACGAGCTCAGGGTTCCGTGAACCCGGCCGCCCCAGGGATCGATGCTCGCCTCCTAGTCGTAGGCGTGCCCCGTCTTTCCTCGAGCGGCCGAAGTTGCTTGCTTCTTTTTTTTGGACGATGCGATATACGCAGAAACGACGACGTAGAGGCAGGCATTTGCAAATCCATGCACATGTGCACATGAACACGTCGATCGGTTCGTCGACACCGGATGCCGGCGAGGTGCCCGACGAGGCACCCCGGCTCGAGGCATGACACGGTCACGGTCGTCCGAGCCGGCATCGTCATCATGTTTCGCCATTGCCACGTTGCGTTGGTTGTTTTACACAGTAAAGGAACCTTTACACAGTAAAGGAATAATCACAAAAATAACAGCGAAAGGCAAAGCAAGCACGCGACCACAGCACAGGACAAAATGCATATGGCGTCGCCTTTGTTTTGAACGAGAACCAGTAGCTACGCGTACGTATACGTACATTTTAAAAATATTTTAATGTGCTTTTTATTGTATTTTAAATTGTTTTTTTAGCTTCTTTTATTGTTAATTTTTATGTACTATTTTATTTATTTTAAATATATTTTTTTCACGTCCTCCTATTATGATGTCGGAGTGACGTAAAGTCGCACATAATGACATTCGCTGAACTGAAATTTACTCCAGAAGTGGCGTAAAGTCGGATTTGACGTAGGTCGAAATGGCGTAAAACGGGGTATTGCTGTATATATAGTATATACTAGCTGAGGTACCTGGCTTCGCCCGGGTTGAATAAGAATAAGACAAATATATGATGAAAAGAACATGTATATTTTAGAGCAATATCACAGTACATTGCCTACATGACGTTTTGTCTCGCGCCTGATTTCGCATCGCTCCAGGTTCTTCACCTCACTTCAACCATTTTCACAACCATCCAGACGTTAATCTGGTGTGTGTGTGTAACGTGGATTTTGAGTAGGAATTTGCGGTTCGTCGATTGGGAGCCGTTGAACGTCCATACCCGAAGGTGTGATTTCCCAGCCGCCTCTTGAGGACACTTTTGCCTATCTTTGGCAGTGTGACTGTCAACCGAGCAGGATTCTGGTCTCGATACAACATCGTTCTGACGATCGCTTCAACATCACCCGTCCCACAATACCCGACCTGTCCCACAGTACCCGAGCCGTCCCACAGTACCCGACCCGTCCCACAGTACCCGACCCGTCCCACAGTATCCGACCCGTCCCACAGTACCCGACCCGTCCCACAGTACCCGACCCGTCCCACAGTACCCGACCCGTCCCATAGTACCCGACCCGTCCCACAATACCCGACCCGTCCCACAATACCCGACCCGTCCCACAATACCCGACCAGTCCCACAACACCCGACCCGTCCCACAACACCCGACCAGTCCCACAACACCCGACCCGTCCCACAACACCCGACCCGTCCCACAACACCCGACCCGTCCCACAACACCCGACCCGTCCCACAACACCCGACCCGTCCCACAACACCCGACCCGTCCCACAACACCCGACCCGTCCCACAACACCCGACCCGTCCCACAACACCCGACCCGTCCCACAACACCCGACCCGTCCCACAACACCCGACCCGTCCCACAACACCCGACCCGTCCCACCGTACCCGACCCGTCCCACCGTACCCGACCCGTCCCACAGTACCCGACCCGTCCCACAGTACCCGACCCGTCCTACAATACCCGACCCGTCCCACAATACCCGACCCGTCCCACAACACCCGACCCGTCCCACAACACCCGACCCGTCCCACAACACCCGACCCGTCCCACAACACCCGACCCGTCCCACAACACCCGACCCGTCCCACAACACCCGACCCGTCCCACAACACCCGACCCATCCCACAACACCCGACCCATCCCGCAACACCCGACCCGTCCCACAACACACGACCCGTCCCACAACGATTGAAATGGCTGACTTTGCAGCACCGAGTCAGCTCTGAATGGAGCTAAAAAGCTTTGGACTCTCACAATCGGCAAAGCCAGAGGAGCCCAGGGCCTGGAAGCAGGATGAGGGGAGGTCGGAGGGTACGTTAGTCATTACCGTGTCTGGGAGAGAAGGACTTGCACGGATATGGGTTTGGGAGATTGTGGCTTGGGTCAGATTCCCAGAAGGAATTCGTAGCAATGCCGTTAACCACGATGCCGTTAACCACGATGCCGTTAACCACGATGCCGTTAACCACGATGCCGTCCATGGGCATTTCCACTGTGAACACCAACGTGCATTTCCTGGGTTTCACCTGCGCTCCTGCAGCGCCGCACTCTTCCGCATTTGGGGAAGGTCGAGATTAAATCGACCGTCATTGGTTAACCAAAAAAATATTTCCAACAGTTGAAATAATTATTGTTTCCAACAGTTGGAATTTAATGAAATTTGAATTCGAATAAAATCTCAACTAAAAAAAAAACCGTTTATTCGTTCTTGGCGCGAAAAAATGGCGCGCATTTTGTCATTATGTGCGACTTTACGTCACTCCTACGGACGTGAAAACATTTGTTTTCCTTAAAAATATATTTAAAATAAATAAAATAGTACATAAATTAACAATAAAAGAAGCTAAAAAACAATTTAAAATACAATAAAAAGCACATTAAAAATATATAAATATGTACGTACAGTATACTGTACGTACGCGCAACCGCTGCTTCGCATTCACAACAGAGGCGACGTACAGTATTCCTTTACTCTGTCTGTGTTAGCCATGGGTCCGAAGAAGGATAATGCTCGTGTTTCCAAGCGTAATGTGGTTACGATGGACGAGAAAGTAAATCTGATTAAAAGGTATGGAAAAGGTGGAAAAGTGTCGGTGATAGGGCATAGACCTCATCACGAATCGGAACCGCAATGCATCATGGGATCGGAAAGGGGCAATAGCGCCGCCACAAACTACACCACGGAATTGCAGCTGGCGCGGTTTTTTAAACCATTGATATTAAAATAAAAAGTCGCCTATAACCACCGGCATTTTATGCTGATTCCGAATCTGTGTCTAAAACTTTTCTCCGATGTATAGTTCTTGAGTTATAAGCGGACATCAAGACAGACAGACAGACACTCCTCCTTTATATATAGAGATATAAACAGTCACGTGAAAAAGTTAGTACACCCCATGTAAAGTTTTGACTTTTTCAACATATTTCAACGTACAGCTATTTGATCTTCATTTCAACAACATTGATAGATAAAGGTGATATAATATAACAAATATCATGAAACATTTACATTTTGTAGTCCATTGTATAATTTAAAAAACATAAATGCAAATTTCGCATGCGAAAAAGTAAGTACACCCTTGGCTCTAATAGGTGGTATTGCCCCCTTTGGCAGAAACAACCTCAAGTAGGCGTTTCTTATAACTGTCTACCAGTCTCTGACTTCGACTGGAAGGAATTTTTTCCCACTCCTCCATGCAGAATTCTTTCAGCTGTGCGATGTTTGAGGGGTTTCTTCCATGCACAACTCGTTTAAAATCCACCCACAACATCTTGATGGGATTTAGATCCGGGTTTTGACTTGGCCATTCCAGAACCCTCCATTTCTTTCTTTTCAGCCATTCCTTGGTGGATTTACTGGTATGTTTCGGGTCATTGTCATGTTGCAAGGTCCACCTTCGGTTGAGCTTCAACTTTCCGATAGATGGCCTCACATTATCATCAAACACATTCTGGTACAATGAAGAATTCATCGTGGATTCTATGATGGTGAGCTGCCCAGGCCCTGATGCAGCAAAGCTGCCCCAAACCATAATATTTCCACCACCATGCTTTACAGTTGGTATCAGGTGCTTGTGGTCAAATGCTGTCTTTGGTTTTCGCCACACATGTCTTCTGGTACTGTGGCCAAATAGCTCTCTCTACCTTTGACTCATCTGTCCAGAGCACATTGTTCCAGAAGTGCTGGTCTTTGCCTACGTGTTCATTGGCAAACTTTAGTCTTGCCTTGATGTTCTTTCTGGATAGCAAAGGTTTCCTCCTGGCACACCTCCCATGTAGATCAAATTTGTGCAGCCTCTTTGTAATGGTAGACTCGTGCACTTTGACATCAACAGTGGCAAGAGCTACCTGTAAGTCCCGTGATGACATTCTGGGGTTCTTAGAGACTTCTTTCAGCATCTTGCGGTCTGCTCTCGGGCTGAACTTGCTGGGGCGGCCTGGGCTGAACAAGTTGGCAGTTGTTTGGAATCTTCTCCACTTGTAGATGATCTTCCGAACAGTCGAATGATTGATTTAAAATTGTTTGAAGATCTTTTTAAATCCCTTCCCAGACTCGTAGGCATCTATAACCATGTTTCTGAATGCCTCAGAGAGCTCTTTTGATCTAGGCATGGTGATGCCGCACACTTCAACAACAAAGAGCAAACAAAATGAAATGTCTGAGGTTTAAATAAGACAGATTCCTCCAAGATCCTCTCTAACGATGTTCTAATCATTTGCACCTGAGCTGGTGCACCTGATTCTAATTTTAGGTATTTGAAGTAGTGATAAATGTATGGGTGCACTTACTTTTTCCACATGCGAAATTTGCATTTATGTTTATTTAAATTATACAATGGACTACAAAATGTAAATGTTTCATGATATTTGTTATATTATATCACCTTTATCTTTCAATATTGTTGAAATGAGATCAAATAGCTGTATGTTGAAATATGTTGAAAAAGTCAAAACTTTACATGGGGTGTACTTACTTTTTCACGTGACTGTATGTACATACATACATACATGTATATATATATATATATAATTATATATATATATATATATATATATATATATATATATATATATATATATATATATATATATATACATATATATATATACAAACATATAGATATATATACACATATAGATATATACATATATATATATATATATATACTATATATATATATATGTATATATATATATATATATATATATATATGCAAACATATATATATATATACAGTCACGTGAAAAAGTAAGTACACCCCACGTAAAGTTTTGACTTTTTCGAACATATTTCAACATACAGCTATTTGATCTTCATTTCAACAATATTGATAGATAAAGGTGATATAACCAATTTCATGAAACATTTACATTTTGTAGTCCATTGTATAATTTAAATAAACAAATATGCAAATTTTGCATGTGGAAAAAGTAAGTACACCCTTGGCTCTAATCGGTGGTATTGCCCCTTTTGGGAGAAACAACCTCAAGCGGGCGTTTCTTATAACTGTCTACCAGTCTCTGACATCGACTGGGAGAAATTTTTTTCCCACTCCTCCATGCAGAATTCTTCCAGCTGTGCGATGTTTGAGGGGTTTCTTGGATGCACAGCTCGTTTCAAATCCCCCCACAACATCTCGATGGGATTTAGATCCGGGCTTTGACTTGGCCATTCCAGAACCCTCCATTTCTTTTTTTTTAGCCATTCCTTGGTGGATTTACTGGTATGTTTAGGGTCATTGTCATGTTGCAAGGTCCACCTTCGGTTGAGCTTCAACTTTCCGACAGATGGCCTTACATTATCCTCAAGCACCCTCTGGTACAATGAAGAATTCATAGAGGATTCTATGATGGTGAGCTGCCCAGGCCCTGATGCAGCAAAGCTGCCCCAAACCATAATATTTCCACCACCATGCTTTACAGTTGGTATCAGGTTCTTGTGGTCAAATGCTGTCTTTGGTTTCCGCCAAACATGTCTTCTGGTACTGTGGCCAAATAGCTCTACCTTTGACTCATCTGTCCAGAGCACATTGTTCCAGAAGTGCTGGTCTTTGCCGAGGTGTTCATTGGCAAACTTTAATCTTGCCCTGATGTTCTTTCTGGACAGCAAAGGTTTCCTCCTGGCACACCTCCCATGTAGATCACATTTGTGCAGCCTCTTTCTAATGGTAGCCTCGTGCACTTTGACAACAACAGTGGCAAGAGCTACCTGTAGGTCCCGTGATGACATTCTGGGGTTCTTAGAGACTTCTTTCAGCATCTTGCGGTCTGCTCTTGGGCTGAACTTGCTGAGGTGGCCTGGGCTGAACAAGTTGGCAGTTGTTTGGAATCTTCTCCACTTGTAGAGGATCTTCCGGACAGTCGAATGATTGATTTCAAATTGTTTGGAGATCTTTTTAAATCACTTCCCAGACTCGTAGGCATCTATAACCTTCTTTCTGAAGGCCTCAGAGAGCTCTTTTGATTTAGGCATGGTGACGCCGCACACTTCAACAACAAAGAGGAAACCAAACTAAATGTCTGAGGTTTAAATAAGACAGGTTCCTCCAAGACCCTTTCTAACGATGTTCAAACATTTGCACCTGAGCTGGTGCTTGATTCTAATTTTAGGTAGTTGAAGTGGTGCTAAATGTAGGGGTGTACTTACTTTTTCCACATGCGAAATTTGCATTTATGTTTATTTAAATTATACAATGGGCTACAAAATGTAAATGTTTCATGATATTTGTTATATTATATCACCTTTATCTTTCAATATTGTTGAAATGAGATCAAATAGCTGTATGTTGAAATATGTTGAAAAAGTCAAAACTTTACATGGGGTGTACTTACTTTTTCACGTGACTGTATGTACATACATACATACATGTATATATATATATATATAATTATATATATATATATATATATATATATATGTATATATATATATATATATATATATATACATATATATATATACAAACATATAGATATATATACACATATAGATATATACATATATATATATATACATATATACTATATATATATATGTATATATATATATATATATATATGCAAACATATATATATATATACAGTCACGTGAAAAAGTAAGTACACCCCACGTAAAGTTTTGACTTTTTCGAACATATTTCAACATACAGCTATTTGATCTTCATTTCAACAATATTGATAGATAAAGGTGATATAACCAATTTCATGAAACATTTACATTTTGTAGTCCATTGTATAATTTAAATAAACAAATGTGCAAATTTTGCATGTGGAAAAAGTAAGTACACCCTTGGCTCTAATCGGTGGTATTGCCCCCTTTTGGGAGAAACAACCTCAAGCGGGCGTTTCTTATAACTGTCTACCAGTCTCTGACATCGACTGGGAGAAATTTTTTTCCCACTCCTCCATGCAGAATTCTTCCAGCTGTGCGATGTTTGAGGGGTTTCTTGGATGCACAGCTCGTTTCAAATCCCCCCACAACATCTCGATGGGATTTAGATCCGGGCTTTGACTTGGCCATTCCAGAACCCTCCATTTCTTTTTTTTTAGCCATTCCTTGGTGGATTTACTGGTATGTTTAGGGTCATTGTCATGTTGCAAGGTCCACCTTCGGTTGAGCTTCAACTTTCCGACAGATGGCCTTACATTATCCTCAAGCACCCTCTGGTACAATGAAGAATTCATAGAGGATTCTATGATGGTGAGCTGCCCAGGCCCTGATGCAGCAAAGCTGCCCCAAACCATAATATTTCCACCACCATGCTTTACAGTTGGTATCAGGTTCTTGTGGTCAAATGCTGTCTTTGGTTTCCGCCAAACATGTCTTCTGGTACTGTGGCCAAATAGCTCTACCTTTGACTCATCTGTCCAGAGCACATTGTTCCAGAAGTGCTGGTCTTTGCCGAGGTGTTCATTGGCAAACTTTAATCTTGCCCTGATGTTCTTTCTGGACAGCAAAGGTTTCCTCCTGGCACACCTCCCATGTAGATCACATTTGTGCAGCCTCTTTCTAATGGTAGCCTCGTGCACTTTGACAACAACAGTGGCAAGAGCTACCTGTAGGTCCCGTGATGACATTCTGGGGTTCTTAGAGACTTCTTTCAGCATCTTGCGGTCTGCTCTTGGGCTGAACTTGCTGAGGTGGCCTGGGCTGAACAAGTTGGCAGTTGTTTGGAATCTTCTCCACTTGTAGAGGATCTTCCGGACAGTCGAATGATTGATTTCAAATTGTTTGGAGATCTTTTTAAATCACTTCCCAGACTCGTAGGCATCTATAACCTTCTTTCTGAAGGCCTCAGAGAGCTCTTTTGATTTAGGCATGGTGACGCCGCACACTTCAACAACAAAGAGGAAACCAAACTAAATGTCTGAGGTTTAAATAAGACAGGTTCCTCCAAGACCCTTTCTAACGATGTTCAAACATTTGCACCTGAGCTGGTGCACTTGATTCTAATTTTAGGTAGTTGAAGTGGTGCTAAATGTAGGGGTGTACTTACTTTTTCCACATGCGAAATTTGCATTTATGTTTATTTAAATTATACAATGGGCTACAAAATGTAAATGTTTCATGATATTTGTTATATTATATCACCTTTATCTTTCAATATTGTTGAAATGAGATCAAATAGCTGTATGTGGAAATATGTTGAAAAAGTCAAAACTTTACATGCGGTGTACTTACTTTTTCACGTGACTGTATATATATATATATATATATATATATATATATATATATATATATATATATATATATATATATATATATATATATATATATATATATATATATATACATACATACATACATACATACATACATATATATATATATATATTGTTGCGGTCCACGGATTAGGATGTTATTTTTACCGAGCGGAGGTATAACCGCGGCCGAACAGTTGTTCCCTGACTAAACCCGATTTACCCAAACGTTGGCCGTATCGCGCCACAGCTACTCAATCTGGAAAACTCTAAAGCGACCGAATGCAAAGAGGAAGAAGACGTACAGAAGAGTAACTGGGTTTATTATTATTTACACACATAAGCAAAAAAAAAGCAGTCACGTTTATTTACAGGGGACATGAGACGCAGGTGACACAGTGCAAATTACTAGCTTATACTGACTTAGTTTACTACCCAGGACAGAACAAACAAAAAAAAACTCACGTAGGCAAAATGGGGAACTTGCAGACAGGAATGGCTGGAAAGGATGAGCAGGTGGGATCACAGGGCACAGCGAGCGGGTCCACTCCGGGCGGGAAGCGGGGGGGGGGGGGGGGGCGGCGGCTCCTTGTATTCCGCTTTACAGCGCACACCGTCAGGGCTTCACGCGGCTGGTTGAAACGGGGATGCACTCCTCTGCTGTATCTCTCGTGTAGCTTGCTTCGTAAAAGCTCCTCGGCTTTCTCTTGGACCCTTCCTTTTTGTGTACCTCTCCACGCAGCTCAGCTCAGCCTTTCTCTCACTTCTCTCCAGCCCATCTCTTGGGGGACACCCCCGCGGCGGGTTATATAGGCCCCGCCCCTCAACCTTTGCGAACCTCCCCCAAACGCTCTTCCTCCGCCCTCTCAAACCAAACCCCTCATGCTCGGTTGGTTGTTCGGGGCTGGCTCACTCCTCCCCTCTATGACGAGGTGGAGACACGCCCTTCTTTCCCAACCCTGCCTCGTGGCCAATGGTGGTTGAAGAAAACCGCCCAAAATGCAGTTGGCCATTGAAATGAAATGAAAGGGGATCTACTCTTATTTCACTTGGTGCAATGGAGTATTTAAATTAATGGGAGACACAGCCTTACCCTAAGACACTTAATAAGATATAAGCTACTGAACAAGGGTTTTATCGTGTCCTGCAATGTGGTGTTTATGGAATAACTACCGAGACGCCCTTTGACCTTCACACTACGGAGGTATTTACAAGGAATCATTGCATTTTACAGAGGGTGATATTTACAACAATTTACTGTACAATACAACACAATAAAAAAACACAATCCTCATATCCGCAACACTGCACCCTCCTCCTCTTAGGCACGTCCCGGGCCTACAACTTTAATTTAGTGTGACACATAGGTGTAGTTCCCTCTACTTTTAACCTGACCCTGAGTGCGACAGTTTTAAAACATAAATAAATGTGTCCCGCTGCTCCATTGCACCCTGCCTAACAGACTCACGCCCACAGTTAACCGAATTGCGGAATGGTCTTCAAACTACACACTGACGGTGGGGAGCATTATTTATAGTTGACACTACTTTTATTTACAAAACTAACCCAGGACCTGTGATTGTTCTTTCTGGGGGGGGGGGGGGGGGGGACAGTCTGCTCTGCATCGACGCACCATGAAAGCACCTAAAACGCACCAATACACCCTCAAGCACCAATTGGTGCAGTCACCATTGTTCAATGAAAATAAAAACAACAACCCCTAACCCTGCAGGTGATCTCTTGCTCTTCGGCTCCCTCTGCTGGCTATTATTATTTCTTCCAGATGTTGTCTTTTTCCTTTGCTGGCGGCCTATTTGCAATAAAGTAAAATGCACCCAACGTGTCCCTTTTATTTTCTTTATTTATGGCCCACAGTGTGGTTCACCTGTGCGGCATCGGTGCCCTGTGGCCAAGGTCCGCCAGCAAGATTTCGGGCCTTCATGGCCGGTTCCAGCAGAGGGGCCATGCCCCAACCCATGGGGTCCATACGTGGTGCTCGGCCACAGGCATGTGGTCCATAATGTGGTGCTTCGATGCAGACAGCTGGTTCTGGGAATTTCGGGCGCACAATGGCCGACTCACACACGCTCCCCTCGGCGCCCAATGGCGCACAGGTCATGTGGGAGACAAAAGGGGGAAGACAAATGAGCGAGGGGTAAGGTCACAAGGGTACACATCAAACAAGGCAATGCAGGGCGAAATGCGTACGGAGAGCGAAGTGAGAAAGCTCGTCCCTACCATACGTCACCCCCCCTGTCACCTACCCTACCCTTGCCCTTACCCCATATGTACAAAATCTACACCTTTACAAATTCGTCACTACTGTCACGTCTTCCCCATATTTCTCCTATACCAAATTCGTCACCACAATCCCTCTACTTCAAAATTTGCCATCATCCAATTCATCATCAATCCTCATAAGGAGGAAGAGATGGAACACAAAGCACAATGTCACACCCACGTCATGATGCGTCTCACAATCCAAAAACATTTGCATCAAAAATAATTAAACATGGCATGGTGTGGAGGTACGTCATCCCAGGTGAGTGGATGCAGATGGTGCGAGGAGACTCCAATCCTCACTATCCTCTAAATGACTTTAACACACGTTACACTACCCGGGGTCTCTCCCTGCCAATCCATTGGCCAACTTACACTATGGGTTCTAAAAACCAATTCCCATTGACCAAACTGTGGTGCTTCTCAATTTGGGGTCTCACTCCCCCGATTCATCTCCCGGTGCCCTTGCACAATTTCTGGGCTGTGACGTGTAGCTCTCCCAGCAGGTCTACCCACCTGCACACCTCCACCACTGCAGTTGCCACCCGAGCTTACCTAGCTCCTCACCCTAACCTAACTAACTGGGGAAGGCCCCTCCTGGCTCTGTCACCCCTTGGTGCCCTCTGGCACTGGGCTACCCGGGTCCGTCCTCCGGATCCTCGGGCCCCATCCACAACAACTCTACCGGCTCCCAGAGCCCACCTGCGGCCTCACCTGGCCGACATCCTCACAGTGGTGGAGTGCCCAAACCAACTACACACACTAACAGGCTACACGCCCAGCCATTTCCACAACACTAATGCACACATCCAAATACCATTCTCTCACCCGCACCACAGATGCCAATATCCAACCACAATTTACCTATACCCTCTACCTAACACTTACACTACCCGCCCCGGGGATTCGTGATGGGGGTCCATCCTTCCCCCATTCACACCTTCGCACCATCCACTCCACTCCATAGTTTCCACCATACTCACTCCACGACCATCCATTCCAATACTCCAGATATTCCACACTCCATGTATTCCACACTCCATGTATTCCACACACCTGTTGGTGCATACCTGTGCACTCACACCTGGTGCCACCTGCACCCTCTTTCCTTCCTGGACCATTTGGTCAACACAACACACCTCACCATCACCATCACTCAAACACTGCTCCACACACCTGTTCAGTTGCACACCTGTGCAATCACACCTGTTCAATCACACCTGTTCCTCACACACTGCTCAATACACTTGCATACACCTCCAACACTCACACGGCATCATCTCAACTACCTGTTGCTCTGCTAACTTAGTGCTCCCCGTCTTCCCTTTAAACTAAGCACATACCACGTCATTATCATCCACACTAATCTACCTGCGTCCCCACTACAGGTGTCATTGTCACTAACTAATCTTAACGTTACCTAATGTCATCTTCTAGGGCCCTACACACGATATATCCTAACCCTCCCGGGCTAGTTTTCACTGCCATCAACCCCATAAACCTAGTGCTCCTTTGCCCCCCCAGCTGTGAGGGATGGTGGATTGGCCATCCCATCACATGGGGCATCTCTTACCATAAATTTTTGCTCGTCCAATTTCCACAAATCAAAATTTTCCAATTACTGCAAATTCTATTCACTTTTCTAAATTTCGGATCAAAACCACTATCACTATTATCATCATCACAGTCCGCTATATCCTAGCCTCGGTGCGTCATGACATCATTAAACTCGGCTTCGTAAAGCCGAGCAATGAATTCGGGTGGTTTGGTCGCCTGCAGGTTGAATCCGTCCGGCTTTTGGTTCAAGGGAGGTGGTTTGGTCGGGCCGAGATTCCACGCACCATCTCGGCGCGGCACCTTGCGGTCCCGGGCCCGATGGCTCAATCTCCCCCGGTCGGAACCCCGTCCCCGCGAGGGGGCACCGTTCCGCTTCCTCCCACTCGCCCTTGAACCGGACCGGTCGCCTCGCTTGCCAAGGCCCGGACTCGACCGTGCAGGGCGGGGCCAAGCCCGAATCGGCAACGACGCTTCGAAGAGAAGCGACGCAGCATCGATCCGCGCCGGGCCTCGCACCCAACAAAGCACACCGCGCCCCGAGTGCTCGCATCGGCTATCCGTCGCCCTAACCGCTAACCCGGTTACCGTCGATGCTTCACCTGCATGCTCACACGCATACGCTACCCCTTTCACCCTCGCCAAATCCGGCGTTCCAACGCCGTCCGTACATTCCACCAACGCACTCCCTGTTACAAACCACGCCTCTCGCGCACACTCTTGCGCACACTCGCCGCTCGCACACCTCTCCTCCGTTACGTCCTCCGTAACACTCACCATGGGCGTGCACTCTGGCATCCACCCACTAACGCGCTCAGATGGGCTCTCCCACACTCGCGCTACCACCAACTCAGGTGTGCTTCCTCGCACACCCTCAACCATTCCAAGCGTGCATTCTCGCACCCGCTCCACCACCAACTCACTCTCCGGGTCACTCTCACCCTCGCACGTACACTCCGTACACCCCGACGTGCATTCTCGCTCGCACTCGGTTTCACTCCCACACTTTATAACACACCCACTCGCCGACGCACACTTTTTTTTCACACGCGTGCCATTTCCACTGACATGGGACCCTTCACCAACGCTCGGGTGCCATATCGATCCCAATCGCGTGACAATTCTTTTGTCGCCAAACATCCTCCTGCAAAATCTACCCGCACAATATACAGCACGACTCACCTGGGGGATCCTTTTCTCCACGCGAACCTGCAAACTTCCATTTGGATTAGCGAGTACATCATCATGATTTGAGCAGGGACTTTGTACATATTCCATTTCTTCCTCCCGCCGCGAGTGGCTTTCTAAGTCCCCGGTCTCTTCAATTTCAATGGCCACTTCCACTTTTTCTTTACTCACCTTGACGCCCGTTGGTTTTAATAAAATTCCCTCTACCTCATCGGTCGCCGGCTTTTCCAAACCCCGTGTCGCGATTTCTACCCCCGTCATTGTAACCGCGCTTTCCTCCGCTTCGCTCAACCAGCGCTTCTCGACCCGCGTTACCTCCTCGTGCACCCCTGGGACCTTCTCGCCCACCATGCGATCCATGGTCTCCCCACATCCTTGCATGCGGTCACCCATTCTGTTCGCAATTTTGCCGATTCGCTCCATTTTGCTTCCTAGCCTCTCAAATTTAGCTTCTAGCCATTCCCCCATTTCTCCCATTTTGCCCCCCACTTCGCCCCCCAATCGCTCACTATCAGCCCTCGCTCCGTCCCTCATTACCCCCATTTGGCCCTCCAATCGCTCACTATTAGCCCTCATTTGCTCATTCTGAGCCTCCATCCGGTTCCCCATTTGTCCCATTTTGGCTTCTAGCCTCTCCATAAGGGCCCCCATTTGTATCATAAAAAGGTTCGAATCCACCAGCGGCGCTGCTACGGTCGCGGGTGCGGTCGCCGTGGCCATGTGCGAGGCGCCATTTTGCGCGCCCGTAACCTCGTGCGCGAGAGCGCCATTTTGTGCGCCTGATACCCCCTCAACCACATTGCCAATGTTCTCCTCCTCTCTTTCATCCACATACATTTCCCCGAGGTCCTGGGTCGGTTCTACCCCGTCTATCTGTATCTCTCCCACCGGCATCCCGTCGCCTTGACCAGCCATGGCGCGATTTCAAAATTCGGGTTTTGCTTTACAACACAAATTTCCAGCAGCTCGTAATTTTGAGCGCGTTAAGCGCGCTTCGGGCCTCGTATCTCACTCCCCGACACCAATTTGTTGCTGTAATAACACAATTGGTGTCCAAAATTTGGGCTAAATAAATTTAGTCCCAGGTTCGAATCCCAACTCCTGACTACCAATTTGTTGCGGTCCGCGGATTAGGATGTTATTTTTACCGAGCGGAGGTATAACCGCGGCCGAACAGTTGTTCCCTGACTAAACCCGATTTACCCAAACGTTGGCCGTATCGCGCCACAGCTACTCAATCTGGAAAACTCTAAAGCGACCGAATGCAAAGAGGAAGAAGACGTACAGAAGAGTAACTGGGTTTATTATTATTTACACACATAAGCAAAAAGAAAGCAGTCACGTTTATTTACAGGGGACATGAGACGCAGGTGACACAGTGCAAATTACTAGCTTATACTGACTTAGTTTACTACCCAGGACAGAACAAACAAAACAAACTCACGTAGGCAAAATGGGGAACTTGCAGGCAGGAATGGCTGGAAAGGATGAGCAGGTGGGATCACAGGGCACAGCGAGCGGGTCCACTCCGGGCGGGAAGCGGGGGGGGCCGGCGGCTCCTTGTATTCCGCTTTGCAGTGCACACCGTCAGGGCTTCACGCGGCTGGTTGAAACGGGGCTGCACTCCTCTGCTGTATCTCTCGTGTAGCTTGCTTCGTAAAAGCTCCTCGGCTTTCTCTTGGACCCTTCCTTTTCGTGTACCTCTCCACGCAGCTCAGCTCAGCCTTTCTCTCACTTCTCTCCAGCCCATCTCTTTGGGGGACACCCCCGCGGCGGGTTATATAGGCCCCGCCCCTCAACCTTTGCGAACCTCCCCCAAACGCTCTTCCTCGCCCTCTCAAACCAAACCCCTCGTGCTCGGTTGGTTGTTCGGGGCTGGCTCACTCCTCCCCTCTATGACGAGGTGGAGACACGCCCTTCTTTCCCAACCCTGCCTCGTGGACAATGGTGGTTGAAGAAAACCGCCCAAAATGCAGTTGGCCATTGAAATGAAATGAAAGGGGATCTACTCTTATTTCACTTGGTGCAATGGAGTATTTAAATTAATGGGAGACACAGCCTTACCCTAAGACACATAATAAGATATAAGCTACTGAACAAGGGTTTTATCGTGTCCTGCAATGTGGTGTTTATGGAATAACTAACCGAGACGCCCTTTGACCTTCACACTACGGAGGTATTTACAAGGAATCATTACATTTTACAGAGGGTGATATTTACAACAATTTACTATACAATACAACACAATAAAAAAACACAATCCTCATATCCGCAACAATATATATAGATATATATATATTTAAGAAACAGGAAGTAAATCCCTGAGTGGGGCTAGTGTGAAAAAATTCTGACTGAACCCGGGACTCAAACCCAGGAACCTCATCACTTACGCGGTGACAACCCACTGAGCTATTGAGTCTCCTGGATATCCTCAGAGATTTCTCACACAAACACTGCGAGCTTTATAACGGCCAATGTCTTACGTGCCTGCTCGGCAGACCCCGGATCTGTGCCTTCGCAGACCCTGGACCAATCTCAATCTTTGCCTTGCTTCCTCGTCAAGTTAGGGGTTCAACCTGTGTATATTAATGGCTGAGATTGGTCACAAATAAACAATTTGCAGTATGTTGTCCTGGTGAGGGAAAAAAATAAGCCATCGTAGGGACGGCATGGTGTTGAAGTCGTGGGGATTCACTCCTATGGAGGAGGGGTCCAATTGTATGACCATGCATTCTGGTCCTTCGGGGGTCAGGATGCATGTGTTTTGATTGACCATGTGCTTCAGCCTTTGGGTTGAGCTGCATGTGTATGCCAATGGGACAGTCTTGATAGACGGTGTGCTTTGGCCGTGGGGTCAAGGTGCACGTCCAAGGCTGTTTAAATGTTTGATTTTTTACCTTTTTTATTATTAAAAAAGGCGCCTCATAAGGCCCATAACGAGGGCGAAATCTAGATCGACATCTCTGCCTTTGTCTATTTGTGACCATAGAGCTCTAATCTCAGTCTGCAAAAACTTAAGTGCCATGCGGATGCCTCCTAGTTTGGAGGTGATGTGTTAGTATAATTTATATGTATGACGTCAGTGTCATGTCATAGGGTTAGTGTGCTTCCTTAGTCAAATCATATATATATATATTATAGTATATATATATATATATATATATATATATATATATATATATATATATATATATACATATACATATATATACATATATAATATATATTGTTACGGTCCGCGGATTAGATGTTATTTTTTTTTTACCGAGCGGTGGTGTAACCGCGGCCGAACAGTTGTTCCCCGACTAAACCCGATTCACCCGATTCACCCAAACGTTGGCCGTATCGCGCCACAGATACTCAATCTGGAAAACTCTAAAGCGACCGAATGCAAAGAGGAAGAAGAAGACGTACAGAAAGAGTAACGGGGTTTATTATGTACACATACACAAGCAAGAAGAACAGTCACGATTATTTACAGGGGACATGAGACGCAGGCGACACAGTGCAAATTACTAGCTTATCTAACAGGCTTACTTAATACCCAGGACAGAACAAACGAAGACACAGACTCACGCGGGGAATTGCAGAGTGGATTGACTGGAAGGAGAGGAAAGTCCACTGGGTCCGGCAGCACGATCCACACGTTCTGCAGCCGCCGTTCCTTCGCGGCCCTGCTCCGAACTGCCGTCCAGGCCCCTAAGCGGCTGGCGAGCGTTGTTGCTGCTGCTGCTGTAGACGCTGCCACTGGCGAGCAAGGTGACGAATAGCAGGCTTTTGCACTTCCCTGGATGACCTCTGCTTTTGGACCTCACAACTCAGCTCTGCTCTGACGACCCAGCTCTTTCCTTTGCACCTCACTACGCAGCTCAGCTCAGCCTTGGACCTTTTTGCAACTCTCCTGGACTCATCTGCTTGTCTCTTTTTTGGGGAGCGTCCCCACGGCGGGTTATATAGGCCCCGCCCTTCACCCTTTGCGAACCTCCCCCAAGCATTCTCTCTCCGCCCTCTCAAGCCAAACCCCTCGTTCTGGGATGGATGAGCGGGGCCGACTTACTCCTCCCCTCTATGACGAGGTGGAGACCCACCTTTCTTCCCCAACCCTGCCTCGTGGTCAATGGCGGCTTTGGAGGGGATGTAATTGCCAAATTGAGGCTTGGCCATTAAGAAAGGGGAAATGGAGGTTTTTGGGAATGGGAATGAAGGGAATCTATCTCTTTTACTCGGTGCAATGGAGTGTCATTTTAATGGAAGACAAGGCCTTACTCTAAAACACATAATAAGATATAAGCTACTGAACAAGGGTTTTATCGGGTTCTGCAATGTGGTGTTTCATGGAATAACTACCGAGACGCCCTTTTTATCTTTACACAACTCCGGAGGCAGGAGGCGCAGAAAAAACAACAATAATAATAAAGCACACAATAAAAAAAAAAAACAGTCCTCATTTCCGCAACACTGCACCCTCCTCCTCTTAAGCACGGCCCGGGCCTACAACTTTTATTTATGTGACACGTAGGTGTAGTTCCCTCTACTTTTAACCTGACCCTGAGTGCGACAGTTTTAAAACATAAATAAATGTGTCCCGCTGCTCCATTGCACCCTGCCTAACAGACTCACGCCCACAGTTAACCGAATTGCGGAATGGTCTTCAAACTACACACTGACGGTGGGGAGCATTATTTACAATTGACGCTACTTTTATTTACAAAACGTAACCCAGGACCTGTAATTGTTCTTTCTGGGGGGGGGGGGGGAGACAGTCTGCTCTGCATCGATGCACCATGAAAGCACCCAAAAACGCACCAATACACCCTCAGGCACCAATCGGTGCCCAGTCATCATAGTTCATCAATGTTCATGAATAAAAATAACCAAACAACCCCTAACCCTGCAGGTGCTCTCTTGCTCTTCGGCTCCCTCTGCTGGCTATTATTATTTGTTCTTCCAGATGTTGTCTTTTCTTTGCTGGCGGCCTATTTGTGATAATAAAATGCACCTAACGTGTCCGTTTGATTTTTCTTTATTTATGGCCCACAGGGCCGACTACGTGTGGTTCACCTGTGGGGCATCGGTGCCCTGTGGCCAAGGTCCGCCAGCAAGATTTCGGGCCCTCAAGGCCGGTTCCAGCAGAGGGGCCTTGCCCCAACCCATGGGGTCCATAAGTGGTGCTCGGCCACAGGCATGTGGTCCATAATGTGGTGCATCGATGCAGACAGCTGGTTCTGGGAGTTCCGGGCGCACAATGGGCGACTCACGCACGCTCCCCTCGGTGCCCAATGGCGCACAGGTCATGTGGGAGACAAAAGGGGGGAAGACAAATGAGTGAGGGGTAAGGTCACAAGGGTACACATCAATAAGGCAATGCAAGGCGAAGTGCGTACGGAGAGCGAAGCGAGAAAGCTCGTCCCTACCGTACGTCACCCCCCTGTCACCTACACTACCCTTGCCCTTACCCCATATGTACAAAATCTACACATTACAAATTCGTCGCTACTGTCACGTCTCCCCATATTTCCCTTATACCAAATTCGTCTCCACAATCCCTCTATCCAAAATTTGCCATCACCAATTCATCATCAATCCTCATAAGGAGGAAGAGATGGAACATCAAGCACAATGTCACACCCACGTCATGATGCGTCTCACAATCCAAAACATTTGCACATAAAAATAATTAATAATGGCATGGTGTGGAGTACCTGTCACCTCAGGTGAGTGGATGTAGATGGTGCGAGGAGACTTCAATCCTAACTATCCTCTAAATGACATTAACACAGTTTACACTACCCGGGGTCTCTCCCTGCCATTCCATTGACCAACTTACACTATGGGTTCTAAAAACCAATTCCCATTGACCAAACGGTGGTGCTTCTCAATTTGGGGTCTCACTCCCCCGATTCATCTCCCGGTGCCCTTGCACAATTTCTGGGCTGTAACGTGTAGCTCTCCCAGCAGGTCTACCCACCTGCACACCTCCAGCACTGTAGTTGCCACCCGAGCTTACCTAGCTCCTCACCCTAACCTATCTAATTGGGGAAGGCCCCTCCTGGCTCTGTCACCCCTCGGTGCCCTCTGGCACTGGGCTACCCGGATCCGTCCTCCGGATCCTCGGGCCCCATCCACAACAACTACCGGCTCCTAGAGCCCACCTGCGGCCTCACCTGGCCGACATCCTCACAGTGGTGGAGTGCCCAAACCAACTACACACACTAACAGGCTACACGCCCAGCCATTTCCACAACACTAATGCACCCATCCAAATACCATTCTGTCACCCGCACCACAGATGCCAATATCCAACCACAATTTACCTATACCCTCTACCTAACACTTACACTACCCGCCCCGGGTATTCGTGATGGGGGTCCACTCTTCCCCCATTCACACCTTCGCACCATCCACTCCACTCCCTTGTTTCCACCATACTCACTCCACTACCATCCATTCCAATACTCCAGATATTCCACACTCCATGTCTTCCACACAACCATTCTCCATACACCTGTTGGTGCACACCTGTGCACTCACACCTGGTGCCACCTGCACCCTCCTTCCTTCCTGGACCATTTGGTCAACACAACACCCATCACCTTCGCTCACTCAAACACTGCTCCATACACCTGTTCAGTTGCACACCTGTGCAATCACACCTGTTCAATCACACCTGTTCACCATACACTTCCAATCCTCAAACACACGGCATCATCTCATCTACCTGTTGCCCTGCTAACTTAGTGCTCCCCGTCTTCCCTTTAAACTAAGCACATACCACGTCATTATCATCCACACTACCCTCTCTATGTCCCCAGCTACCTGTCCAATGTAGCTACCTAACCTTACTGTTACCTAAGGTCATCTCTCTAGATCCCTACACACGATATATCCTAACCCGCCCGGGCTAGTTTTCACTGCCATAAACCCCATAAATCTAGTGCTCCTTTGCACCCCCTTTTGTGAGGGATGACAGAGTTGCCATCCCACCACATCGGGGAGGTCCCACTATCAATTTTGCTCGTCCAAAATCCAACCAATCAAAAATTTTCTATTTACTGCCAATTCTATTCACTATTATAAATTTCGTATCAAAACCACTATCACTATTATCATCATCACAGTCCGCTATATCCTAGCCTCGGTGCGTCATGACATCATTAAACTCGGCTTCGCAAAGCCGAGCAATGAATTCGGGTGGTTTGGTCGCCTGCAGGTTGAATCCGTCCGGCTTTCGGTTCAAGGGAGGTGGTTTGGTCGGGCCGAGATTCCACGCAACATCTCGGCGCGGTACCTTGCGGTCCCGGGCCCGATAACCGAGGCTCGCCCGATCGGAACCCCGTCCCCGCCAGGGGGCGCCGCGCCGCTTCCTCCCACTCGCCCTTGAACTGGACCGGTCGCCTCGCCCGCCAAGGCCCGGACTCGACCGTGCAGGGTGGGGCCAAGCCCGAATCGGCAACGACGCTTCGAAGAGAAGCGACGCAGCTTCGATCCGCGCCGGGCCCTGCATCCCACAAAACACACCGCGCCCCGAGGGCTCGCATCGGCTATCCGTCGCCCTAAACGCTAACCCGGTTACCGTCGATGCTTCACCTGCATGCTCACACGCATACGCTACCCCTTTCACACTCCCAAAACCCGGCGTTCCAACGCCGTCCGTCCATTCCGCCAACGCCCTCCCTGTTACACACCACACCTCTCGCGCACACTCGCCGTTCGCACACTCTTTTAACACACCTCGCGCACCGTCTTGCGCACTCTCCCTTGGTACGTACTCCATACCACTCACCATGGGCGTGCTCTCTGGCATCCACCCACTAACGCGCTCACATGGGCTCTCCCACACCTGCGCCATGACCAACTCAGGTGTGCTTCCTCGCACACCCTCAACCATTCCAAGCGTGCATCCTCGCACCCGCTCCACCACCAACTCACTCTCCGTGTCACACTCCGTACACCCCGACGTGCATTCTCGCTCGCACTCGGTTTCACTCCCACACTTTATAACACACCCACTCGCCGACGCACACCTTTTCCTCACACGCGTGCCATTTCCACTCACACGGGACCCTTCACCAACGCCCGGGTGCCATGTTGACCCCAATCGCGCGACAATTCTTTTGTCGCCAAACATCCTTCTACAAAATCTACCCGCACAATATACAGCACGTCTCACCTTCGGGGTTCTTCTTCCTCCCTGCACCAAAACCTGCAAACTCTTTATTTGGTTTGTGAGCACAACATTATGAGTTGAGCACAGACCTTGCACATTTTCCATTTCTCCCTGCAATTCCCGGGCTACCTCCGTCATCTCTTCAATTTTAATTCCCAGCACTGCTTCCTCTTTATTCACCACGACGACCGCTGGCTTTAATAAAATTCCCTCTTCTACCTCAACGGTCGCCGGTTGCCCTTTACCCCGGGTCGCGATTTCTACCCCGGTCCCGTTACCCGTGCTTTTCTCCACCTCGCTCAACCAGTGCTTCTCGACCCGCGTTACCTCGTCGTGCACCCCTGGGACCCTTTCGCCCAACCTGCGGTCTCTGTCCCTCTGCTCCCTTTCCTCCCTATCGGCCATTTTGCCCGATATTGCTTCCATTTTATCACTCAATTTTTTAAGACCGTCATTCTCCCGTTTCATTCCCGCCATGATTTGGGCCATAACAAATCGCATGTACTCCGGCATCTCTGGCTCGGCTGCCGCGACCATGGGCGCGGCTAAATTCGGTGCTGCTACGGTCACGGGCGCGGCAAAATTTGGTGCGAGGACGCCATTTTGTGCGCCTGATACCCCCTCAACCACATTGCCAATGTTCTCCTCTACTCCGTCCCTCTGATCCTGGGTTATTCCTAACCCCTCCTCTAGCTCACCCACCGGCATCCGATCGCCTTGACCAGCCATGGCGCGATTTCAAAATTCGGGTTTTGCTTTAAAACACAAATTTCCAGCAGCTCGTAATTTTGGAGCGCATTAAGCGCGCTTCGGGTCCGTATCTCACTCCCCGACACCAATTTGTTACGGTCCGCGGATTAGATGTTATTTTTTTTTACCGAGCGGTGGTGTAACCGCGGCCGAACAGTTGTTCCCCGACTAAACCCGATTCACCCGATTCACCCAAACGTTGGCCGTATCGCGCCACAGATACTCAATCTGGAAAACTCTAAAGCGACCGAATGCAAAGAGGAAGAAGAAGACGTACAGAAGAGTAACGGGGTTTATTATGTACACATACACAAGCAAGAAGAACAGTCACGATTATTTACAGGGGACATGAGACGCAGGCGACACAGTGCAAATTACTAGCTTATCTAACAGGCTTACTTAATACCCAGGACAGAACAAACGAAGACACAGACTCACGCGGGGAATTGCAGAGTGGATTGACTGGAAGGAGAGGAAAGTCCACTGGGTCCGGCAGCATGATCCGCACGTTCTGCACCCCGCCGTTCCTTCGCGGCCCTGCTCCGAACTGCCGTCCAGGCCCCTAAGCGGCTGGCGAGCGTTGTTGCTGCTGCTGCTGTAGACGCTGCCGCTGGTGAGCAAGGTGACGAATAGCAGGCTTTTGCGCTTCCCTGGATGACCTCTGCTTTTGGACCTCACAACTCAGCTCTGCTCTGACGACCCAGCTCTTTCCTTTGCACCTCACCACGCAGCTCAGCTCAGCCTTGGACCTTTTTGCAACTCTCCTGGACTCATCTGCTTGTCTCTTTTTTGGGGAGCGTCCCCACGGCGGGTTATATAGGCCCCGCCCTTCACCCTTTGCGAACCTCCCCCAAGCATTCTCTCTCCGCCCTCTCAAGCCAAACCCCTCGTTCTGGGTTGGATGAGCGGGGCCGACTTACTCCTCCCCTCTATGACGAGGTGGAGACCCGCCTTTCTTCCCCAACCCTGCCTCGTGGTCAATGGCGGCTTTGGAGGGGATGTAATTGCCAAATTGAGGCTTGGCCATTACGAAAGGGGAAATGGAGGTTTTTGGGAATGGGAATGAAGGGAATCTATCTCTTTTACTCGGTGCAATGGAGTGTCATTTTAATGGAAGACAAGGCCTTACTCTAAAACACATAATAAGATATAAGCTACTTAACAAGGGTTTTATCGGGTCCTGCAATGTGGTGTTTCATGGAATAACTACCGAGACGCCCTTTTTATCTTTACACAACTCCGGAGGCAGGAGGCGCAGAATAAACAATAATAATAATAAAGCACACAATAAAAAAAAATACAGTCCTCATATCCGCAACAATATATATATATATATATATATATACTATATATATATATATATATATATATATATATATATATATATATATATATATATATATATATAT
This sequence comes from Myxine glutinosa, assembly GCF_964187855.1. Classification (NCBI taxonomy): domain Eukaryota; kingdom Metazoa; phylum Chordata; class Myxini; order Myxiniformes; family Myxinidae; genus Myxine; species Myxine glutinosa. Next base: position 240,127,162 of record NC_136262.1, on the reverse strand, counting down.
ATATATATATATATATATATATATATATATATATATAGGGTCCGGCTGGGAGGTGTGACGCTTTTCAGAAAACTCGTACACAGTTATTTTTAGTCGAATTTCAATTTTTCTTTTTTTTAAAGACTACATATATAATGCCATTTAATACACTGTAATAAAGACATTTTAAAAATGTAATTCATGTTTGAATTGGGTATAACAATGCAAGTGGGGGGTCTAGCGCATGCGTGATGGCTGTTGGTTACTCGTTGTTCGGCGCCATTTCAGTAGCCATGGAGCTGTGGACGATTGAACATCGCGTCTTTGTTGTTGAGACGTTTATTCAAACGGGTAGTTCGGTGGTGCTTACACAGCGCAGATTTCGTACTCACTTCAATGTTGGTCGACGTGGCGCCGTTCCGTCTCGAAACACAATATTGAAGTGGGTAAGAAAACTTCAGGACAACTGGATCTGTGAGGCCAGGAGCAGCTCAGGGAGGTGATCGAACCGTGAGGACCCCGGAAAACATCGAAAGGGTTCGACAAGCTGTGGAGGCCAGCCCTCGTCGGTCAGCGGTATGGCACGCTCGCGCTCTACGGATGTCAGACAGATCAGTTCGTCGAATTTTGCACTTGGACCTTCATTATCACGCGTACAAAATTATGGTGGTTCAAGAACTGCAGCAGAATGATTTCGTACGGCGGTTTACGTTCGCAGAAAGAATGCTGGAACTGCTGAGGGATGCTGCTGTGCTGAGAAATGCTGGAACTTTTCCGCGCGTCTGCAAGAATGCTTGGACAAGAACGGCCGCCATTTAGATGATGTCATTTTTCAAACATGAATTACATTTTTTTAAATGTCTGTTACAGTGTATTACATGGCATTATATATGAAGCCTTTAAAAAAAAAAAAAATTTGAAATTCGACTAAAAATAACTGCGTACGAGTTTTCTGAAAATCGACACACCTCCCTGACGGACGCTGTATATACACGTGTGTGTGTGTGTGTGTGTGTGTGTGTGTGTGTTTGTGTGTGTGTGTGTGTGTGTGTGTGTGTGTGTATGTGTGTGTGTCTGATGTTTCTTTTAAACCTCACAACCCTGGTCTAGAGATAAACGAAAGGGTTATTCTGTTTGGTGTTCACATCGGAGCCAATTGCTCAATCTATCTGTAATCTGTCTGCATCAAACCAAGGACACCACATGCAGCATGGACCAAATGCAGCATGGACACCATGGACCAAATACCCCACAAACACCACCTTAGCTTTCCGCCCTCTCCCCACCCTCATAACTACCCCCATCTACTCCCTTCCAAAACGACCTTTTCCATTTCCCATCCACTACTTTCCTAATATGCATTCATTAAATGTTCAAATAATGTAAGTTATATTGTTTATGAAATGCTTTGAATAAAACGGATGACAAACTGTTGCGCATTTCATCAGTACAGAATAATTTCAGAAACAAAAATGGTCCGACAGGGCGGGCCTAACTTACAGAGGTTACTCCAACAGCAGCACAGCCGAGCTATTAATCAATGATGATACCCACATCGATTTGTTGCATACAAATGAATGAATTAACTCAAAGGTAAGATAAGACCAAATTCGACTACAAAAGCCACTTTTGCTGACCACTTTCATTTCGGTAAATTCGGCAAGATGAACACTCACAAAACTTGGATAAATACAACGGAATTCGTATCCCATCGATAGGCCGAATCCAGATCTGCACATAAATCAAAATCGATTCGATTCGTATTTATCACACACGGTGTCGGAGCACAGAAAGACCAGAAAGGAGGTGGAAGAAGAGGGTGGGACCACCGACCTGTTGGTGATGGCGAAGTGATAGGCCAATAGACTGCTTCAGCCGGCAGCTAGCCTTGGAAGCTAAATTTGAAATGTGGCTTGCCCAAGAATGAGACCTGATAATGAGACCCAGGAATTTGAATGAATGAACTTCCTAAAGAGGATTGTTAAGAAAGTAGATAGGAGGGTTTGCCTGACAGTCCTTTCGAAGAGAGATATTATATAACTAACACATTACATTAGTTCTTCAAACCTGTTGTTTGTGTCCATTATGACGCCCTCAAAAACAGTAGGTTTCCCGTTTGGAATGATTTTCAATTTTGGTTGATTTCCAGACAGGTAGATAGAGTGAAAAAATTATCTCACTCCTTTCTGCGCATGTGAGATTGGGACGATTTCTGAGCCAAGGTACAGTAAAACGGCACGTTTGTCTTCCTATACATGTTCCGATTTGTGTTCAAAATATAACATTCAATTTAAATAAGTTTTCCTTGATCCTAAACGAACGATCATAAACTGACAAGACAGACAGACGGATGGACGGACAGACATGAATCAATTTCTTCACCTCAATTTTTGCTTCATGTGCACATGTAACAATACTGGGTTGACACAGGACTCAACGTCTTAACTAGAACGGCACTCTCCGACGTCACGACGTTGACCGATATGCCTCCGCCCACATTATTACATCATTATAATACTTGTATCAAGTTTGATTTAAATCCATTCAGCTGTGCCCAAGTTAGCACATTTTTACCTGACATGACCTCTGACCTTTGACAGATTGATCCAAAATATATTCAGTTCATTTTACATCATTATACATACCTGTACCAAGTTTTAATTTAAATCCCATCAGCTGTTCACAAGTTCTCACATTTTTACCTGACATGACATCTGACCTTTGGCCCTTGACCTCGGGACCCCCAAAATCTAATGAGTTAATCTTTACATCATTATACATATCTGTACCAAGTTTGAATGATATCTCTTTAGCCATTCTCAAGTTATAGACCTATTACAGACTTTGACATTTAACCTTTGACCTCTTGAACCCAAAATATAATGAGTTAATCTTTACATCATCATACATACCCATAGCAAGTTTGAATTAGATCACTTCAGCCGTCCTCAGGTTATAGACAGATTACAGATTTGACCTTTGACCCCAAAATCGAATTACTTAATCTTTACATCAGTATACATACCTGGACCAAGTTTGAATTAGATCACTTCAGCCGTTCTCAAGTTATAGCCAGATTACAGATTTGACCTTTGACCTCTTGACCCCAAAATCTAATCAGTTCTTCTTTACATCATTCTACATAAATGTACCAACTTTTGTCAGAATCCCATCACTGGTTCACAAGTTATCGCCGTAACAGTATTTTTACCTAACATGACCTCTGACTTTTGGCCTTTGACCTCATGACACCAAAATCTAGTCAGTTCATCTTTACCCCATTATACATACCTGTGACAAGTTTGACTAAGATTCCTTTAGTAGTTCTCAAGTTATCGTGGTAACGAAAACCTATCACGGGTGGACAGACGGACAGACAGCCAGACAGACAAGACAACCTGTAAACATAATGCCTCCGGCGACTGAGGCGTAAAAATTCTTTCTTTCTCTGAAAGATTTGAGGTTCTGTAATGTGATGATGATGGCCCATATTATATATTCATATTTACCGTAAAGGCCTTAATAAACTATTGTACATAACTTTGAGGAGCCTTTTACACGACATTTCGGTGTAAGTGCCCACTGGGAAGTACCACGGGCCACCACCCAAAAGGTGTGTTTCATGTTCATGTTCATGTTCATGATTTCATGTTCTCATCAGCAAAAAAAAAAAAAAAAGATTCAACTTTCAAGATATTTTCAGAATCAATCATTATTATTTTACTTTCACTATTAAGTATTAGGGTCGACCATCCAACCATGTGAAGACTTCCGATGATGTAAAATTGCTGCCTGGATAAAATTCACTACTCAGGTGATTCCGCAAGCAGGAAGCACCTGAGTAAAGGCAAAAGTGCCTGTGAATACGAAACGCATTTAAAAAGCATTTGTTTCGTTCTGCGTGAATGCCTGTCCGATGTCAGTTCTGTTCCTCTGTCCCACAAAGGCCCAAATGGCCCATCTGTCCTGCAAGCGTCAACACACTATGAAAGCCACGCATCTTGGCCGGTCCTGTATCCAATGCGTTGGTTCTTCAGAATAGCAAACAATCATAAAAGCTTCTGTAATCAGGTAGCCATAATAGGTGAGGGCGAGACCACCGGAAGTAAGCTGTAACACGTGCCCTTTTGTGGTTTGTTTTGTCGCGAAGGGTGCACTAACCGGAAGTTACGTAGTTCCGCGGGCGCCTATAGATTAATGTCATCAGCTCATTATTTGAGCTCTGTTTAACATGAAGACCTCTCAGGGTTTTCTTATGCAGCCAAGATGCAGCGTACTTGCCTATATTAGTTATCCAGTTTTTGTAAATACCATATAACTGTTTATAGTAGTACCGATAGGTGTGTGGACCAGCCATTGTTAGCCGATACACCACCCAAGCATAACTATGTCAAATTTTCGCAAAATTCCCCTCTGGTGAGTAGCAAAATTCTCACGAACCTTAGGAATATGGTTACGCATCAATTAAAGGTCACAATTGGGCTGTAAGGGTGTCGGTGACAATATCGCATGTCACACCTGAAACCTTGGTGGGGAGAAATCACATATGAGGCCCCAAGATACAAGTTATAAACCATCCGTATAAAGTCCACGTATAATATCTGGTCATGGATCGAAAAATCGAACATGCAATGGGATTCATCATTCATGTGTAACTAGACTCATCAAACAGCTTCGTTAGTTAAATATAATTGCCGCTTACCTCGAGGCCTAGCAAGTCGAGACAGCTCTGATCTATTCATTGAGGGGGCCGCGATAAGTATAGAATGCCTTAAGCACATCGAGTTTCCTCCAAAGTTCTTCCAATTTAATAGCGACTTTAGTAATTGTACATTGGACAGAATTGACTGAAATGTTTGTGGTGGTTATAATAATTTTACTTCCGGAAGAAGTCTGTGCTCCATGAAACACCATGATTATATTATGACACCATGACATTATGACATGTGACATTGTGACATGTGACATTATGACATTGACATTGACATATGACATGACATTATGACACCATGACATTATGACACCATGACACACACACCATGACACTATTATACATCTAAAAATGGAGTCGTCCAAGGCGCAAATCCCCCTTGGGGTGGGGGTGAGGCAAGTTACATCGCTACAACCTCCATCGTGCGACCCCTAGTCCCCCTGTCAAGTTTGGTTGCGATTGGATAACTAATGACTGAATGTATCACGGTCAAAAAAAACATTCAGACAGACAGACAGACAGACAGACAGACAGACAGACAGACAGACAGAAATTGCGTATTTTAGTATGATTAGATTAAGGCTTGTGGAAGAGTGAGATGATAGAGAAGGTCACATTTGGACTCAACAGCAAGGGAATGAATGAAGAGGAAAAGAGAGAGAAAGAGGAGGGAAGGAAACACTGTTACGTGCAAGTACGAGGGTTGGGTAGGTCAGGTTACTGGGGTAGAAATGATTGCGGCTAGGGACGGGGGATAACGTGAGATGGTAGTTCAGTGCTGCTTGAAGCAATGGAGCGGAGGGAAGGATAGGATTGGATACCTCATGAAGGCACTTCCACAAACAGGAAAAAGAGGAACAAAAGATTTGAGGTTTGTGATTTGCCTGGATTTTAGGAGTTTTACGAGGATGGGGTTTGTAGAAGAATATGTCCATCCTGAAGGAGCTGAGGTGCATAAGGCTAAAAGTGCAGAGGGAGCTCAACTGGAGGAGAGCTGTGAAAAACAAGAGAGGCCACCGACCTGACTGTGTTAGGGGGTAATAAGTCTTGTGCTTTAGCCTCGTCGTGGGATATTTCAATAATGTTGAGTGGTTTGGATTCCACAGATCCAGGAGACTGTTGTGATGCTGGAGTGCCAACCCACATGGGAGAGCATTACTACATTTGGCCACTGACAAAGGGTTCAAATCACTGAGTGGTTGAATCTGACTATAAACTACTATTCTGATTTACTTTCTGCAAGGGCTGTTCATCAACCCAGCTCTTTAATTCTACCTGCAAATGTGGACATAAACAATTTAATGGCTATATATTTTAAAGAATATACATTTTGGCTGTTACAACATAAATAAAGCCTGCATGTTATAAATCCTCCAATCAAATTTGCAAATCAAAATTCCAAATCCAAAATTCTAAAAAATTCCAAAATTCTAAAATTCAATAAAAAATTCCAAAATTTGATTTCAAATCACATTTTTTCAATCAAATCAATTACAATCAAAATTGGATTTATATCGATAGATTTCATAAAGATAATGTGCATACAAGACAGCTATACAAGACCAAATGGAATAGTCCGAGCTCTAGCCAAGGGAGTAGCGCACACCTCCGCCCCATCCCTAGACTTGGTGAAACTAACTTTTTCAGGAGCTCTAAAGTGTCCCAAAACATTTTTGATCGTAAACATTGAAACATACTGAACACTTTCACTGTTTTGTCTACTTTTCAAAATGGCTGCCAGAGATCTTTCTACTGCAACAGACATGTGGTTCCAAAGTACATCACGTTTTCATGCTTAAAACGAAAATATTGCAATAAAAATCGAAAATACGATCTTCAGATCTTCACCAAAATTGATACAATTCGTCCTTGTCAAATACCCAATTTTCCTAATAAGTTTCGTCCGAATCCGTCCACAATTTTTTGAGATATCCTGTTCACAAACAGACAAACAGACAAACAGACAGGCAGACAGGGGTGAAAAGAGAACCTCCATCCACCTTCGGTCGCGGAGGTAATTAGTTTTTCATAAAAAAATGTAAAGTGCAATTATTATTTTTTGGAAGCCACACATCCTGTCTGTCTGTCTGTCTGTCTGTCTGCGATACAGAACAGGTTGGCGGCCTCTTGGGGTTACCTTTCAACAGAAGATGTGCTCGACAGGGAGAGGAGATTGGAGGGTCCCCTTGAGAGCCACGTGCTGATTACAAGAGTGGAAGAAGTCAGCAAGATATGAGAGGAGGTGGCCATTGTTGTCAATGGCTGATAGTTTGGAGAGCAAGGTGGGGTGCCACCTGTCATGTACTGTCAAGGACTGTGTCATGTACTCGAGATATGTCCGGAGTGACCCTGATCCTTTGGCTGAATTTTGGGATGGAAACCAAACTGGTGGTCTCAAACGAAGTCATCGGAGAAAAAGAAGCACTGGATGTTAACTGTGATGATGGATTCCATGACTTTCCTTATAATTGGAAGTGTTTTTGAATCACTTTTTTTTTCTTTTTTTTGTGTGTACAAGATCGAGGCTCGTGTAAGAGCTAACTTTAATCACAAAAAGACAAACTGACACATAAAACATAAGATAAAGCGAGCGAGAGACAAGATTGGGAGAGAGAGGGAAGCACACAAGTACAACATATGAGAGCAGGGACATCGGGAGATCTGTGGGAGGGAGAGGGCTTGGGGGGAGGAGGCACGGGAAGGGGGGGGGGGGGAGAGGTAAAAAAAAAAACACATGGACACTGCTAGTACTTCCAGGAAAGAAGTCGGAATTTCAAAACAGTGTATCTGGGGTGAATTAACAGGGGTAGAAAAGATCAAGGTTTTTGATGGGGGGTTTTGATGATCAAGGTTTTTAATTTTGATGGATGGGTTTTTGATGTTTACCACCATAAGAGATGGTGGTGAACAGCTGTTTTAAAGACCCGGAGGGATGAGTGGGATTGAATAGAGTGAGGGAGTTTGTTCCAGAGGCGGGAGAAAAGAGGAATGAAGGAGTGAAGGTGAGCAGAGAGTCTTGATTTTGGCAGTTTAACCATAAGAGGGTTGCTGGCAGATCTTGTGCGACCTGGAGGAATATTTGGGGGACAGAGCACAGACAGACTGAAGGATTCAAGACCTAGAACATACCAGTTTAGCAGTTACCTGGTTAAAAACTGTGATTATCAATTAATCAGAATTTATTGATTCATTTCCTGTTGGAGACTCACTATCCGAGCTGAATGAATCAATTGTTTTGATCAACTGCCAAAAAGGCAAGGCTGATCAACTTCCATGTTAGATCCACAGGTAAGAAATTGAAATGTATTGGTGTTAGCATCAGCCTTTAGGGTTACCTTTCAACCGAATATATGCTGTAATCTTTATAACATGCAAAGGACAATTAGTGCAGGGGACAGTCGGCTTAACATCCAAAGCATTTCAGACTCAAATGCCATCCGGGATGAATACACCGAAGGATGATCGAACTCCACGTGTGGTTTTTGTACTAATAAAATGTGACACACAATATATTTATAAAAAGTGCTTTTCTTTTTTCAGAAGATTATCAATCCTGCCTGCACAGGATCCTCCAGGGGTCATTCCAGCAGTGAGCCTGCGAAAGAGAGTAATTTATTTCCACAATTCCTGCCTTTTCCTGGCCATAATCGTAGGATGATCCCCACATTAGAGGTCCTGATGGAATGGCGCGAAGTGCACAGGACGCGGAGCCCGGGACAACAGGAAGCCCGTGTTGTCCGAGGAATGAGGTCACAGCCGGACCATAAACACTCAGCCGTAAACACTTCACTCCTCTATGGCGCCTGAAATTGTGAGCCGGTGCTCTTTCAACCCTGTCACTTTGGGAGAAATAAAGTTTGTCTCCCCCACGCTGCTCGCTGTTGTAGTGGCGTGCGCTTTGGCTCATTCCGCTCCGCATGATTTGTAGTTGTTAATGAGCAATTTCTTCCTGGAACTTAAAATTTACAGGCGGTTATAAGATGTGTGAAGGTGTGTGCTTTAAGCCAAGTAAAAGTCAGGTTCCTTCCTCCACCTCCCTGACTACAGATGTGACCAGACCACCCAACGTCTCGCGAAGGGTCGTGTCGATCTACGTCGGGGGACAGATAGAACGATGGACAAAATCAACCAGACACTTGAGAGAAATGCCAGGTGCATAGAAAAGGCCCCTTTATATGGTATGTGCCATGGGGAAAACTATACAAAAGAAGGGACATTCCATAGCTTGTAGAAAATGCCAACCAGAAAAGAAGGGACATTCAAAAAATCTCGCGTGCATGCTGTACTACCCTTGTGTTCTTAGGAGGAACCAAGTAATGCTCTAGAAAGTTCAAAATAAAGGGGCACCGATTTGATTCATACAGCCGCATGAAGAAATTTGCAATCCAGTTACATAATGTGCCTATAATGCCTATAATAATAATATAATTAATAATAATAATTCATAATAATATAATTAATAATATAATTTGTTGCCTATAATGTGTACACACATCGTGCTTGTCCAACGCTTGTCCCGAAGAATACATCACACCCAACATGTCTGCAATTGGTTGTACATACACCAACTTTATTAATTTTTTGTAACAAATTAATCACACACATGCACATTATCTTATTTGTTTTCTTTTCCAAGGTACACAAAAAAAACTTTACTTACTTACGGGTTTTAACCGATATATGTAGGGCACCCCTTTATATGAACTTTTCTAGAGCATTACTTCGTTCCTCCTAAGAACACAAGGGTAGTGCAGCATGCACACGAGATTGTTTGAATGTCTCTTATTTTCTATCGTCTGGAATTTTCCACAATCGACGTTAGGAGGAATTATTGTCATGAGAAGCAAAGAGAAAGCTGACGTTTTGGGCGATAGCACTTCTTCGGAGCAAAAGACGGACAATCGATTTTTTTCTGCCTCTCCATCACCTATTTTCATTTGTTAGTTGTCGGGTGGGTTGTTCCTTTTTGTTTCATCCTTCCTCTTCTTGCTGTGTTTCAGCTTGTTCGCCCCCAGATGTCCTTCTCCACTCCCCGTGATCTCACTCTCACTTCTACTTTTCTGTTGGTGTTTCACCCTTTCCATTTTGGTCCCTTCCATTCTGCTCCATCAGTTCCATGAGCCTCAACCATGTATAGAAAATAGGGGCAATACGCCTGGGCACTCACCTGGTAGAATAAAGCAGTACACACATCGAAATAGTGTGTGTAGTTTTAGAGGAAAAAGTAAATTCCTATTATGGGGGTAAAACATGGATCCACTTTGACCCCCGGTAGACCCCCTTAGATCCCGATTTTTTAAAACAAACTTGAGTTGCAACATACCAAATATCATTTGTGCCAAGTTTGGTCACAATCCCATCAGCAGTTTCGGAGAAGAAGCTGCAAGTGTTTAAGGACTGACGGACGGACGGACGGACGGACTGACGGACGGACTGATGGACAGACAAACGGACAGACATACAGACTGACGGAGGGATTGACTGACAGACGGATGGACGGATGGACGGATGGACTGACGGACGGACTGATGGACGGACTGATGGACGGACGGACTGAAGGACGGACGGACTGAAGGATGGACGGACTGACGGACAGACAGACGGACAGACATACAGACTGATAGACGGATGGACTGACGGACAGACATACAGACTGACGGACGGACTGATGGACGGACTGATGGACGGATGGACTGAAGGACGGATGGACTGACGGACGGATGGACTGACGGACAGATGGACTGACGGACAGATGGACTGACTGACGCCACGCCATCCCATAAGGTCCCCAGAACTACGTTCCAGGTGAGCTAAAAGGTGAATAAAGTAGAACAAAAAACGTGTTAACGTCCGAAACGTCGGTTCCTCTTTGCTTCCCACGACGGGTAGCATAGTCCTACCTCAATTATCGTCCTATTGTTTTCACCCATTAACCCACAACCACCAGTTTTATTCGAAGTGATACTAATAAATTTGTGATGTGAGAGTGAAAACAAGTTGGCATGGCCCATCGAAGCAGATATGCCACGTTAGGAAGGTGTCACGGTATTTTTGCAGGGTGGAGGAGGGACAAGGTTTGGGAGGCTTGGGGGGGGGGGGGATATTCTAAGCCTAAGGAGTCATATCAGAGGTGTGCACACGTGGGTGAGCCAACATTGTGAGTGTAGAATGCGGTCTACAAAGGCCTCGTGAAAATATCAAACCGTTAGCCTTGATTACATTCTGTGCAAGGTGATCTTATCATTAAAATTAAAGGTGGATTCATCCCATTCCTGTTTCACGTCGTCATTTAAAAAAAAAAGTTTTCATTCATTACATTGCCAGTAAAAATGGTTTAGATTGTAGAAACATCAAGAAACACTTGAAAAAAAAACACATTTGAAACACTCAAACTGTGACAATTGGAGCACATTGTGCCACACGCTGTGATGTTATCATCTCAATTACTCAATTCATTGTAATCAGCACAATATCCTTCATAGTTCTGTGTATGTTTCTACCATGACGTCATGCTTACCATGACGTAAGGCGATAATATGTCTTCAATAGGTGATTTGACTTGAGGCCATGGGGTATGTGGGGTATGGGTTGGTGGGCACCTCTTTGCTGTCCAAGCATAGGGTAAATCTGTTATTTATTACCCTCGCCGGGGGTATTGCATTTGAGTCCGTTTATTACTTGGGGAAAAAAATGTTTTTTGACAATTATGTTAATCTCTCCGGTTTGTGTGTTTGTTACTTGGCAAACAATGTTTTATTTTTTTTGCAAGTATGTTGATCACTACGGTTTGTGTGTGTGTTTGTGTGTTTGTCTGTCTGCTCACTTATACTTGCCTACAGGTCATAATTTTAAACCGATCTTCACGAAACTTTACCAAATGGTAGAGTTCGTGGTCCGACAAAATCCTATATATTTTTGAAGTCAAAAGGTCAACATACGCCAAAGGTCAACCACTTTTTTTCGAATTTGTAAAATCCTCAATCTCCATCCGATTCACTTGAAATTTGAATAGTATTTTCATATCAGCTAACTGAATTCAACCACCAACTATTTTTGAAATCAGCATAGGCCAAAAGGTCAACATAGGCCAAAGGTTAACAACAATTTCAAATTTCTAAAATCCTCAATTTTCATCCGATTCACTTGAAATTTGAATGAGATTTACATATCAGCAAACTGAATTCAACCACCTACTATTTTTGATATCACCATGGGCTAAAGGGTCAACATAGGCCAAAGGTCAACCACTTTTTTCAAATTTATAAAATCCTCAAGTTTCAATCCGATTGACTTGAAATTTGAATGGGATTTACATATCAGCTAACTGAATTCAACCACCAACTATTTTTGAGATCAACATTGGTCATAAGGTCAACATACGCCAAAGGTCAACCACTTTTTTCAAATTTCTAAAATCCTCAATTTTCATCCGATTGACTTGAAATCTGAATAGGATTTGCATATCAGCTTACTGAAACCAACCAACAACTATTTTGAGGTCAACATAGGCCAGAAGGTCAACATAGGCCAAATTTATAAAATTGTCAATTTTCATCAGATTAACTTAAACTTTGAAGTGTTACGGATTCGGCCCTAAGGGTTGTTGTTATGATTATTGTTGTGGGTTCTAGATATCATGCTTATTGTGAATTAAGGGAAAGTGTTGTTGTGATTAAAAGATTTAAAAGGGCTCCTGGTAAAATGTGGCCGGAAATCCAGATCGTGACCGGAAGAGGTGTAGCGAAGAGAAAGAGGCGGGAGGAGATCGAAAAGAGACGTGGTTGTTGAAGCTCCGGCCCGAGCGTTCGACGTACAGTGCGAGTAAACTTTGCGTTCTTGAAGGGAAGTTCGGGCGATAAGAAATATCGCCGGAGTGCGTGGAGCCTGTGTCGTCGGGTATTCTCATTGAGGTTCCGGAGGATCCGGGCCTCAAAGCCCGGGTTGGAGTGAAAGCCGTCCGCCATCTTCGCCGCACGAGCAACCTGCAGTGAACAGGTTTTTGTCATGTCGGCTGGGCATTATTCCCCGGTGGTTTGCCGGGGACAGCTGTGCCAGAAAGGGGCATGTGAGAATTATACGGAGGCTCGCGGTTTGAACCGCAACGTGTACGTCGGAGCGCGTCTTTGTGAGGTTCCTTTCTACTGCTGTGTTGCTGGGTGCTGCGCACGTGACCTCGGGGTCATCTCGCTCGCCTACGCCTCAATTGACCATCGGGCCTTGACTCCCCGATCGCAGGAGCGCACAGAGACATTGGGACTTCGCCTTGGAGGGGTGCAGAGACATTGGGGGAGGTGCCGTGAGTGTGGGGTTAAGGGGCTTGACAAGGATATCATCGTAAGATTTGAAAGTAGGGGTGATTGCCCCCATTGTTGTATGGCTCTTTGTGTGTGATTTATAACATATTATTGTTTGTTTATAACCTGGTGTGGTTGCATTATTGATTTGACTGTTTCATTTGCTGGTTCCATTGAGGGTTTCATTATTTGCTGGGTTTCAACCAAGGATAACACATCTTTCTGCCGGGGACCCTCTCGGGGTTCGGAGGTCCACCGAGACCAGAGGTAAGGGGGGGGAGGGGGGACTCCGAACAGAAATTTGGGGCTCGTCCAATTGATATTCATGCGCTCGCAATTGGGTCTGCGTCCGGGATCTAAAAATTCCTAAATTTAGTCCGGGAAAGAATTCCCTAACATTCCCAGAATTCCCAAATTTGGAACTTTTTCCAACATTTCCAATTTTTTTCCAAAAACAAACAACAACAAAAATAATAATAATAATAATAATTTTTTTTTTGTTTGTTAAAATTTTTTTCTTGTGTGAAGGTTAACAGGTGTTACCAGTAGTCACTCTGGAGTCTGACGCAGAGAAGTTTACAGTGACCCCTAGTGAAGCACAGTTCAGAGCGTTAGTAAAATCGGACCTCTGGAAATTGGCCAAACATTTTAGCTTGGAGGTCCGAACTAATATGAAGAAGGCAGAGTTGCAGACAGTGGTGATACAATCTATGGTGGGATTAGAAGCATGGGAAGAGGTAGCCTGGGATTGGTTACCGGAAGAGCAAGAAAATGTGGAGCTCCGGAAACTGGAGATGCAATTACAGAGCCAGGAAAGGGAAAAAGCACAGGAACGAGAACTCCAGGAAAGGTTAGAAGAGAAAAAAACAGAGGAAAGGAGAGTGGAAACAGAACTCCAGGAAAGGTTAAAAGTACAGGAAAGAGAACTCCAGGAAAGGTTAGAAGAGAAAAAACAGAGGAAAGGAGAGTGGAAAGAGAACTCCAGGAAAGGTTAGAAGAGAAAAAAAACAGAGGAAAGGAGAGTGGAAAGAGAACTCCAGGAAAGGTTAAAGTACAGGAAAGAGAACTCCAGGAAAGGTTAGAAGACAAAAAAGCAGAGGAAAGGAGAGTAGAAAGAGAACTCGAAGCAGAGGAGAGAAGAGCCGAAAGGGAGTTAAAGGACCGTGAATTGGCACGTCAGCAGGAAATTAAAGTCAAGGAGCTGGAGTTAAAGAGAGAACGGGGAGAGGTACCATCCCTGCTGACTGGTTCGACACCGAGTCAGAACACCTGGGATGTTGGCAGACATGTGAGGCTGGTTCCACCCTTCAATGAAAAGGAGGTAGCCAAGTTTTTTTCCATACTTTGAGAAAGTGGCTCAACAGTTAAACTGGCCTGAGTACTGGTCCATACGAGTGCAAAGTGTTCTGGTGGGTAAAGCTCAAGAGATTTATTCGGCTTTACCGATTGACCAATGTGCAGATTACGAGGTATTGAAGAAACACATTCTCAAAGCCTATGAATTGGTCCCGGAAGCTTACCGGCAAAAATTCCGGAATGCCAGGAGGAGGGAGAGTGAGACCCATGTAGAATTTGCCAGAGTGAAGGAAACCATGTGTGATAGGTGGTGTGATTCAAAAGGAGTTGGGAAAGACTTCAAACTATTGCGACAATTGATCCTGGTGGAGGAATTCCAACAGTGTGTCCACGAGGACATTAAAGTTCATCTGGAGGAGAGGAAAGTACCAAAGCTGTATGAGGCAGCCACCATGGCAGATGACTATGCCTTAACACACAGGATGGGGATCCACAAACAGAACTTCTCACCCAGACCTAGCCAGGGGAGCTATGGTACATCAGGGGCGGAGAATGAAAATCCATGTGGGCGGCCTCGGGATGAAAATGAGGTCCACTTTGACACCACGACTTCTAGAAATCAGAAGACTGCGGTTCCAAGACAGACCTATCGTCCGGGGGACTCGAGGTAGACTGCCGCCCCCATGCCTTGGCAGACCACGAGGTTCTCCTCCGGGCCTACTTGCACTTTTTGCCATAAACCTGGACACTGGATGTCCAACTGTTATGCTCTGGGAAAGGAAAATCAGGAGCGGAGTTTGACTAGTACGACTCCAAATGCGATGGCCATTGTGAGAAATCGCCCTCAAAAGGGTTACCAACCATTTATTTCCGAGGGGTTTGTGTCACGGGATGGAGCCTCGACTAACCGGAGACGGGTTAGGATATTGAGGGACACAAGAGCACATCAATCTTTAATGCTTGAAGGCATTTTGCCATGGTCCGAGGAGACGGAACTGGGGATAGTGTTGGTTTACAGGGGATTGGTGGCTGTGTTAGTGCTCCACTGCATGTCATCCATTTGGAGTCCGATTTGGTGTCAGGACCGGTCACCGTCGGTTTCCAAGCCACGCTTCCTATAGAGGGAGTATCGGTTGTTATCGGGAATGGTGAAAATGATGATTGGAAAGCTCTTGGTGAACGTCATCTCGGGATATGCTCCGCAGGTTGGTCGAAGCGATGAAGAGAAGGACAAGTTCTGGTGTGCGATAGAGAAGCTGATGGAAAACGTGAAAGATGAGGAAGTTGTTGTGGTGGGAGGAGACCTGAATGGACATGTGGGAAGGAGTATGGATGGTTTTGAGGGAGTTCATGGGGGTTACGGATATGGTGTGAGAAATGGAGAAGGTGAAAGGATTTTGGAGTTTGCTGATGGAGCTGATTTGTTGATTTGTAATACTCAGTTCCAGAAAGAGGACAATAAGCTTGTTACATACACGTCAGGTGGGTCGACGACAACCGTTGACTACCTGATGGTGCGTCGGCGAGATAGGGGGCACCTCCGGGACACAAAGGTGATCCCGGGGGAGGAGGCTGTTTCACAGCACCACTTGGTTGTCTGCGACATAAGGGTGAAAGGTGCGATGAGAGCTCGGCGGGTGAAGTACCAACCGAGAATGAAGGTGTGGAGGTTGAAAGAGGTGACAGTAAGGGAGGCATTAAAAGAGAGGCTGAGTAGGGTAGAGGATGATGTGGTTGAGCTTGAAAGTGGTTGGATGTCAATGAAAGCTAGTCTGTTGGGAGCCGTTGGTGAGGTATGTCGATGGACAAAAGGACCACCGAGGCACTCGGAAACATGGTGGTGGGATGTTGAGGTTGGAAAGAGGATTGACGAGAAGAGGAAGAAGTTCAAAGAGTGGCAGAAGGCGAAGGGTACGGGAGCAGAAACAGCAGAGCATGAAAGTTATAAGGCAGCCAGGAAGGCTGCAAAGAAAGAGGTAGCAAAGGCGCAGGCGGCATGTAGGAAAATGTTCGGAGAACGCTTGGATTCGGAAGAGGGTCAGAAAGCAGTATTCAGGATTGCAAAGCAGATAGCGAAAGAGAGGTGTGATGTGATGGGGGTGAGTTGCTTGAAGGATGAAGTGGGACAAATCGTTGTCGACCCAGATGGAATTAAAGGAAGATGGAAAAGATATATGGAAATGCTGTTGAATACAGAGAATGAATGGGATGGCAACATAGAGAGTAACCCAGTTTTAGGACCGGCAGAGAAGATAACTGAGAAGGAAGTTGAGGAAGCGATAAAAGCAATGAAGAGTGGAAAAGCGGGAGGGCCGACGGGAGTTGTGGGAGATATGTTGAAGGCTGCAGGAAGTTGGGGTGTGAAGAGAATGACAGAGATCTGTAATTTGGTGGTGAAAGAAGGCCGAATTCCAGTGGATTGGGAAATGAGTACCCTCGTCCCTCTATACAAGGGGAAAGGTGACCCTCTGGAGTGTGGCTCGTACCGAGCGATAAAGTTATTGGAGCATGGAATGAAGGTATTGGAAAGGGTGTTGGAGAGGAGGATAAGGAAGAAAGTGAAGATCGACGAAATGCAGTTTGGATTTATGCCAGGAAGAGGAACGACAGATGCGCTTTTCATTGTGAGGCAGTTGCAGGAGAAGTACATGGATAAGAGGAAGAAGTTGTTTTTTGGGTTTGTTGATCTGGAGAAAGCATTCGATAGGGTTCCACGCAAAGTATTGACATGGGCATTGAGGAAGTTAGGAGTGGAGGAATGGTTGATCAGAGTAGTGATGGCAATGTACAAAAGAGCACGCACAGCTGTAAGGACGAAGGACGGGAACAGTGGTGAGTTTGAGGTGAAGGTGGGAGTGCATCAGGGGTCGGTACTAAGTCCACTACTATGTGTAGCTGTGATGGAGGTGCTGGCTCAGACCATAAAGGAGGGTTTACCGTGAGAGTTGTTGTATGCAGATGATCTGGTGTTGATTGCGGAAAGTATGGATGGACTGAAGGAAAAGATGAACAAGTGGAAGGAATGTATGGAGACAAAAGGTCTGAAGGTGAATATCGGAAAGACAAAGGTGATGGCAAGTGGTAAAGCATGTGGTGAGGTGGAAAGAACTGGGAAGTGGCCGTGTGCTGTGTGTAGGAAGGGTGTCGGGGTGAACTCCATTCAATGTACAATGTGTGCTGAGTGGGTTCATCAAAAATGTAGTGGTCTGAGAGGGTCATTAACCAGTGTGGCAGCTACATTCAAATGTAAGGTGTGCACAGAGGGAGCTGCAGATGGAGGAAATGTTGAGTTGGATCTTGGAGACGGCGTGAAGCTGGAAGGTGTGAAAACATTTTGCTACCTCGGAGACATGCTGAATGGAGAAGGTGGATCAGACTCGGCAACGGTTGCTCGAGTGAGATGTGCATGGAAGAAGTTTCGGGAACTGAGTGGCGTGCTGATGAGGAGGAGAGTGTCGCTGAAGCTGAAGGGAAAGGTGTATGCTGCATGTGTGAGAAGTGTTATGATTTATGGGAGCGAGACATGGGTAATGAACGTAGAGCAGCAACGAAGGCTGGAAAGGGTGGAAATGCGAATGGTTCGATGGATGTGCGGAGTATCGTTGAGAGAGAGGAAGACAAATGATGAATTGCGAAAGATGATGGGAATATTGCCTGTGATTGATGCTGTGAAGAGGAACAGGTTGAGATGGTTTGGTCATGTATTGAGGAAGGATGAAAGTGACTGGTTGAGAAGAGTGATGGAAGTTAATGTAGAAGGAAGTAGAGGACGGGGAAGACCGAGAAAGACTTGGCTAAAGATGGTGGAAGAAGAAATGCGGGCAAGGGGGTTAACAAGGAGAGATGCAGAAAATAGGGCAAAATGGAGAAGATTGTCATGGGGACCGCAAGGCTAACCCCCGCTCTAGCAGGGAACATGGCCTTAAAATGCATGTTGTGTGTTGTTGTTGTATCGGGAATGATTTGGCCGGTGGTCAAGTTTATGGTACCCCTATGGTTGTTAAAAAGCCCAGTAGGGAAAATAACACCACACCAGTTAGGGATGACGACAAGTTCAGCAAGTTATTTGTTGGTGGACTGAACTTCAAACAAAGGAAGATGTTTTGGAGTCTGCCTTCAGCAACTATGGACCGCTTTTGGAAATGCTGCTGATAAAAGACAGGGAGACACGAAAGTCAAGAGGGTTTGGCTTTGTCACGTTTGAAAACTCAAAGGACGCCAGAGAGGCAGAAAAGGATCTGAATAGCAAGGAGTTGGAGGGTCGGACCATCACAGTAGGGAAGGCATTTCCTAGGGGTCGAGGGGGCTACAGAGGAGGACCATGGAGTAGTAGTGGTGGTGGCCGCAAGCGATATTGTTGTGGAGGCTTCCAGAGTTATGACCGCTCCCGAAGGAAGGATTATCAGAGCGGTGGCCAAGAAGGAGACCGCCAGTCAGGTGACTACTGTGACAAGTGGTCCCACCGAAATTATTAGGAGTCTGGAAAAGTTGAAGCACTGAATGCTGCGGAGCCGCCGAGCCAAGAGTCCTACACGGACTAACCGTGAACGCCACGTTCCTAAAGGCGCCTAGGTAGTGAACTTCCCTGCACGGACTAACCGTGAACTCCACGTTCCTAAAGGCGTCCATGTAGTGAACTTTCCTCCCCGGACTAACCGTGAACTCCACGTTCCTAAAGGCGTCCATGTAGTGAATACTTCCAGGCCTCACCACCCAACCACCATGGAACCTAGCTTTCAGCTCGGCCTCCCGGGGAAAGTGCTATAGATTTGCTGGCCTTTGGGTTTTTGATCACAACCCCTTAACCTTCATTCAAGAGAAACTAGAAGTAAAAATCAGAGGGGCAGGGACAATGTCGTTGTTGACGCTTGATCCAGAGGGGATTAATTTTGGAAAGCTCTGGGGGTGGTGGAAAATTTTGTTGCTTTATTTTTGGGGAAGGTTGAATATTGTTGCCCATGGGGATTGCTGATTTGGGTTGTGAATTTACTTTGGCTTGTTTAAAGAGGGCATGCAAAGAAAGTTTTCGCTGTGTTCAAACTTTCTTTCTTGAGGGGGGGAAGTGTTACAGATTCGGCCCTAAGGGTTGTTGTTATGATTATTGTTGTGGGTTCTAGATATTATGCTTATTGTGAATTAAGGGAAAGGGTTGTTGTGGTTAAAAGATTTAAAAGCGCTCCTGGTAAAATGTGGCCGGAAATCCGGATCGTGACCGGAAGAGGTGGAGCGAAGAGAAAGAGGCGGGAGGAGATCGAAAAGAGACGTGGTTGTTGAAGCTCCGGCCCGAGCGTTCGACGTACAGTGCGAGTAAACTTTGCGTCCTTGAAGGGAAGTTCGGGCGATAAGAAATATCGCCGGAGTGCGTGGAGCCTATGTCGTCGGGTATTCTCATTGAGGTTCCGGAGGATCCGGGCCTCAAAGCCCGGGTTGGAGTGAAAGCCGTCCGCCATCTTCGCCGTGCGAGCCACCTGCAGTGAACAGTTTTTGTGGTGTCGGCTGGGCATTATTCCCCGGTGGTTTACCGGGGACGGCTGTGCCAGAAAGGGGCACGTGAGAATTATATGGAGGCTCGCGGATTGAACCGCAACGTGTACGACGGAGCGCGTCTTTGTGAGGTTCCTTTTTACCGCTGTGTTGCTGGGTGCTGAGCACGTGACCTCGGGGTCGTCTCGCTCGCCTACGCCTCAATTGACCATCGGGCCTTGACTCCCCGATCGCGGGAGCGCACAGAAACATTGGGACTTCGCCTTGGAGGGGTGCAGAGACATTGGGGGAGGTGCCGTGAGTGTGGGGTTAAGGGGCTTGACAAGGATATCATCGTAAGATTTGAAAGTAGGGGTGATTGCCCCCATTGTTGTATGGCTCTTTGTGTGTGATTTATAATATATTATTGTTTGTTTATAACCTGGTGTGGTTGCATTATTGATTTGACTGTTTGATTTGCTTGTTCCATTGAGGGTTTCATTATTTGCTGGGTTTCAACCAAGGATAACACATCTTTCTGCCGGGGACCCTCTCGGGGTTCGGAGGTCCACTGAAACCAGAGGTAAGGGAAACCAGAGGTAACCGAAACCAGAGAATATTTGCATATCAGGTCCTTGAATTCAACCAATAATTATTTTTGATGTCAAAAGAATGCTCTACTGAGTGCCATTCTACTTTGTTCTGTTTTGCCAAGTGTCGCTCTAAGAGTGATTTTTCATTTGTTTGTTTGTTTGCATTTGTTTGTCTGTCCGCTCACTTATACTTGCCTACAGGTCACAATTTTAAACCGATCTTCACGAAACTTCAGCAAATGTTAGAGTTCGTGGTCTGACAAAATCCTATA
Source organism: Myxine glutinosa (assembly GCF_964187855.1). Classification (NCBI taxonomy): domain Eukaryota; kingdom Metazoa; phylum Chordata; class Myxini; order Myxiniformes; family Myxinidae; genus Myxine; species Myxine glutinosa. The sequence goes on along the minus strand of NC_136262.1, from coordinate 240,106,554 downwards.
TATTTGAGGTCAAAAAGTGAAAATGTCAACATAGGCAAAACAAATTATTTTTGAGGTCAAAAGGATGCTCTGAGTGCCATTCTACTTTGTTCTCTTTTGCCAAGTGTCGCTCCATGAGTGATTTTTTCATTTATCTGTTTGTTCGTCCGCACAGAATCTATATAATAATACCGTAAGGACTCGACTTTGTTATCCCTTTTACGCCGCACCCAGTGACCCGATGCCCACGGCACTAATGGATTTACGATCTACGAACCACGCTCTTTGTTTATCACGTACAGCCATACTCGAAAGATCTGAATTAGCCGACGTTGGGGCCCAAAAGCATCCGATTAACGGCCGATACGACGCCATCTTATGACGCCATCGTATTGGCGTCTGCTGGGTGAAGGCGCAGCAAGCCGTCCGCTGATTGGACAGTCGAAGGCGACAGCAAGCCGTCCACTGAGTGGACAATCCAGAGCATGCATATGTGCCGGTGTCGGCGATCGTTGTTCATATACGCACTCTTCATTCTCATCTTTCTTCCTAACTCTTACTCGGACAAGCAAATCCCCTATGCCATCCATAATGGTACACTCTATCCATACACCACATCCTCCCTTCCGTGGATGTTCCACGGGTTTCAGCTAGTAAATATTATCTTCTCTGCAACCGTTGATCCGATTGACAGGAAATTTTCACCACAGATGCGTCTCCTCCTGTATATATTTTTTAATGATATTTATGACGTCAAAGGTCACGTGGTATGGACACAATCTTGGAAAAACCGAAAAACTTTGCAACCTCTATATCTCCAAAAGCGCTGCATAGAAAAATTTGAGGCATGGCTCATTGTAAAGAACTCTCCATGGGGAATAACATAAATTAAAGATGTCGTCATAGGTGCCTCCATTACGACGTCATAATTCGACAAGTACAAGACAATCTGATCAAGATGAAATGTCTTGAGCGTCATGGAGGGATAAATTGTTGGAGGAAAATATAAGAATGATGACGTCATCGGTTACGTGGTTCGGCCGCCATATTTGTTTTAACAAAAAAGCCTTAGAAAACACTAAAAACACGTCCTGGTGAGGGTCCGAATCTCTCATTACTCTTTCTTGTTTAATAGATTGTATTTGTGCAGTTTTTGTTTTTCACAACATTCCATCATGTAAAATACTTGATGGATCAAATTTTCCAAAGTGCAAATTGCTGTTTCCATGGCAACTATTGTTTATTTGAATTTCACAAGTATTGTGCTATACACGACATCTTTCTTGTTTGCTACTTGCGTAAACCGAAGATTTTCCAAGTTTATTCGTGTTTGGTGCGGTATTCTGTAATGTTTGTCTGTCAATCGCCTACTGGTCACAATTTTAAACCGATCTTTACGAAACTTCACCGAATGGTAAAGTTGGTCATAAGGAATTCGCCTATTATTTTTGAGGTCAACTTTGGCCAAAAGGTCAACATTGGCCAAATTTGTGAGTGATTTAGAGAATTTTAAAGAGATTCTTCACCATTGAGTTATAAGGCTAAATCCGATGTATAACACGATATCTCAAAAAGTTGTGGACGGATTCGGACAAAATTTGGTGGATGAGTTCGTCAAGTGACAAGAACAAGCTGATTAGATTTTGGTTCAGGTCCAAATCCAGATCCAGTCTATTAGTGGGATACAAAACGTAAACTGTTCACCTGGTGGAGTTATGTGCTCTACTGAGTGCCGTTCTAGTTTAAGTTGAGATGCTTGGCAAGATGGTCTTGATGAATTATTCGATTTTTGATTCAACTTAAAAAATATTCCGAAAAATATATTTCTGCTCAAGGCTTGCTGTTCATATTTTTGATTGATCGCATCTACTCCAGGTTCAGAATATTATTGATAAACCTTAACATCATGTCAGTTATCGTGAAGTTCCTAAAACTAATTAGACCGTCAGAGGATATAAAACGGAGGTTGGGGGAATCATTCACACCAAATATTTTTGGGATTAAAGGAAAAACGCTCCGATGATGCCCCCTACAGTTTGATCCAAAATCGACTTTTTACATCTTTCTGGTGACACAGCCTTTTGGTAATTTTTGTTGTTCATCTCCAAGCTTTTCCTGTAAATACAATTTTACAATTTATTCGACAAAAAAAAACAAAAAATCATTCTGATTAATATATATTTTGAAAAAATAACCAATTGATATTGTGATGAAAATCATTCAAAGCAAGAAAATGTGTGATCACATGTCAATTAATTTAGAAACGCAACGTGTCCTGTAATCCTGTGTTTATCCATCTCCCTCCTTTTTATTATTGCGCATCCCCCTCCCCACCCAATCTAAACTTTGGACACACCATGGCACAAGCATGCCCATGGATGCAGAGGTAGAATAAGAATAAAAGGGAAGCGCAAGAGAGTAGGGGCAGGCAATTAAGACAGAAAACCTGCAGTGTCCCCACATGAGCTTTCTACACCTGTTTCAGCTTTATGGACTCCATACCAGCCTGCCCCCAATGGCAGTGAGGTAATGCCCCCAGTGGCAGTGAGGTAATGCCCCCAATGGCAGTGAGGTCATGCCCCCAATGGCAGTGAGGTAATGCCCCCAATGGCAGTGAGGTAATGCCCCCAATGGCAGTGAGGTAATGCCCCCAATGGCAGTGAGGTAATGCCCCCAATGGCAGTGAGGTAATGCCCCCAATGGCAGTGAGGTAATGCCCCCAATGGCAGTGAGGTAATGCCCCCAATGGCAGTGAGGTAATGCCCCCAATGGCAGTGAGGTAATGCCCCCAATGGCAGTGAGGTAATGCCCCCAATGGCAATGAGGTCATGCCCCCAATGGCAGTGAGGTAATGCCCCCAATGGCAGTGAGGTCATGCCCCCAATGGCAGTGAGGTCATGCCCCCATTGGCAGTGAGGTCATGCCCCCAATGGCAGTGAGGTAATGCCCCCAATGGCAGTGAGGTAATGCCCCCAATGGCAATGAGGTCATGCCCCCAATGGCAGTGAGGTAATGCCCCCAATGGCAATGAGGTCATGCCCCCAATGGCAGTGAGGTCATGCCCCCATTGGCAGTGAGGTCATGCCCCCATTGGCAGTTGTTTTTTTTTTTTTTTTGGGATACTGAATCGAGGCTCGTGAAAGAGCTAACATTTACTTCACAAACAAATCAACCAGACAAACAAAATATATAAAAAGAGGGAGCGGAAGACAAGATGGGGAGAGAAGGGGAAGCACACAAACACAACATTTGAGAGCAGGGAGATGTGTGGGAGGGAGAGGGCTTGTGGGGAGGAGGCGTGGGAAGGGGGGGGGGAGCGGGTGGGAGAAGTATAAAACACAAGGACACCAAGGACTTCCAGGACAGAAGTTGGTATTTCAAAAAGTGGAATTCGGGTGAAATTAGCGGGGGTAGAAAAGATCAAGGTTTTGGATGGGGGAAAATAAGAGATGGTGGTGAACAGCTGTTTTAAAGACCTGGGGGGTGGAGTGGGATTGAAGAGAGTGAGGGAGTTTGTTCCAGAGGCGGGAGAAAAGAGGAATGAAGGAGTGAAGGTGAGCAGAGAGTCTTGATTTTGGCAATTTCACCAGAAGAGGGATGCAGGCAGATCTTGTGCGACCTTTTTGAATGGACAATGGCAGGGCAAGTTGTAAGTGATCAATGGTTGGGGACAGTCTTCACCAGGTGGAATTAGCTGAGGTGGGCCATTGATAATCTCAGTCGTCGCTCCCGAGGCAGCAACGTAAAGATTTCCCGGGATTTGTACAGGATCAGGGAAGATGGTCGTGTTGCTCAGGTGTGCCACGTCGGCATGGGCACCACAATCGTCCCAGGCAAATTTGCCCAGTCGTATCTCACCTTTCCTCTCTGCGTACGTTAACGTGTACACACGACACAAGACCACTCCCCAGAGTGACGAGGACCAGAGGTTGGAAGGAGATAAACTGTGGAGAGAAATCAGATGTGGAAATTTTTTGTTACTGCACCGTGAGAGAAGACGGAAGCGCAATTATTGAGGCTTGAGGAAGGCAGTGAGGTCATGCCCCCATTAGCAGTGAGGTCATGCCCCCAATGGCAGTGACCTCTTGCCCCCATTAGCAGTGAGGTCATGCCCACATTAGTAGTGTGGTCATACCCCCATTGGCAGTGAGGTCATACCTCAATTAGCAGTGAGGTCATGCCCCCATTGGCAGTGAGGTCATGTCCCAATTAGCAGTGAGGTCATGCCCCCATTGGCAGTGACCTCATGCCCCCATTAGCAGTGAGGTCATGCCTCAATTAGCAGTGAAGTCATGCCCCCATTGGCAGGGACCTCATGCCCTCATTAGCAGTGACCTCATGCCCCCATTAGTAAAGGTCATGCCCCCATTAGTAGAGGTCATGCCCCCATTAGCAGTGACCTCATTCCCCCATTGGCAGTGAGGTCATGTCCCCATTACCCCCCCGTTATATTTGTCTGCCACAGCTAGACGTTGATTTGCTCATTTTTAGACCCTACTATCTCTAACGAAACCTTGTCATTACCAATATTGTGATAATAGTTAATAATAGTTAAGATCAGACTCGGGTTCTGTGTTTGTTTTGTGCTCCAAACGTGATTCGTGCTCCTGTCTGGGCAAACATCCATTCTCTGTTTAAACAAGAAAGGCACTCAGTAGAGAGCAAACCTCCGCCTGGTTTGCCATATCACTTAATGGTGAAGAATCACTTAAAAAATTCTACTAGCCGGATCCGAATCCGGATCTTCACCAAAATTTAATCGATTCTTCCTTGTTACACAAACACAACATGTCCAACAAGTTTCATCCAAATCCATCCACAACTTTTTGAGATATCCTGTTATGTATCGTTTTTGGCCCCATCTCCCAATGGTGAAGAATCACTTTAAAAATTCTATTAGTCGAATCCGGATCCGGATCTTCACCAAAATCTAGTCATTTCGTCCTTGTCACATTTGCTACCTCTCTGCCAAATTCCATCCGAATCCGTCCACAACTTTTTGAGATATTTTGTTCACAAACAAACGGACAAACAGACAGACAGGGGTGATAACATAACCTCCATCCATCCACCTTTGGTGGCGGAGGTAATTATTGAGTACGAGCAGGGACCCGCAGAAATTCCGCGTAATGTCAAATGTGACCCCAAATGTGTCAAATGTGACCCCTTCCCCCAACTCCAGCTTCTTAACTCTCCCTCTCAAAGTGTCAACCGCAAGTCCTCAACACCCCCTTCCAACCTCAAGTCCTCAACACCCCCACCCTACCCCAAGTCCTCAACACCCCCACACAACCCCAAGTCCTCAACACCCGATTCCAACCTCAAGTCCTCAACACCCGATTCCAACGTCAAGTCCTCAACTCCCCCACCCAACCCCAAGTCCTCAACACCCCCACCCAACCCCAAGTCCTCAACACCCCCTTCCAACCTCAAGTCCTCAACACCCGATTCCAACCTCAAGTCCTCAACACTCCCTCCAAACTCTCTTTCTCTCTCTCTTTTTCTCCCTCTCTTTTTCTCCCTCTCTTTTTCTCCTTCTTTCTTTCTTTCTTTCTCTTCTCTGCTCTTCTCTTCTCTTCTCTTCTCTTCTATTCTCTTCTCTCTCTCACCTCTTTTCCTGTTTATTCATTCCTTTGTTTTTTATCTATAGTTTCCTGTTAACTATAAAAGTATATATGTTGCTCGGCTTGGCTCCGCCCCTCCCGAAAGTGCGCGCTGTGTCGCGCTTTTGACGTTTGCGAGACGAGGCTGAGGGCACGCAGTGCGGCTTGAGGAGAACTCTAGAATAAACAGGAGTTATCCATTTTTAAAATATTTTCGTTTAATTAACGATATCTGCCAAACCACGTGCCCTATCGCAAATTCCAAAATGACATTTTAGTAGACTGACATGCTGAACAGATCTGTGAAGTTTCCCCTCGATTGGATCAAAAATGACGGAGGAGCTCGGTTTTAAAGGTTCATGCTTTAAAACGTCATAACTCTGAAACCATGTGACACATGACGTCATGCTCGCTGACCTTTTTGTTCGTCATGGGTATGCGATTCTGCCTGCAAAGTTTGGCCTCGATCTGTTCAGCCGTTGCAGAGAAAAAGGGGTTTTCGTGTTTTCACGAAAAACAAGCGGCCGAACCACGTGACCTGTGACGTCATAATTGCCATTAAAATATTATACAGACCGAGTCGCCCCTACGGTGAAAATATGATCTCAATCGGTCCTATTATTGCAGAGAAAATCTTTTTTAAAGGAAATTAAAACTTAAAATGGCACTGAGGTAAGGATCATCAGAATTATCAGAATTCCCAAAGTTCAAAGTGCCATAACTTTGTTAAAAATGATCGAAACGTCGTGAAGTTCGAACTTGATCTGTAACTTATCATGAGGAAACCACGTGGCAAGTTTGAAATCATTAGCATTAAGAGTTTAGAAAAAAGTCCGGAAAATTGTTCTTTGTGTGACGGACTGACGGACTGACGGACTGACAGACGGACAGAGGAGGGACGGCGTGCAAACCTACAGTCCCCTCCGGTGTACACAGGTAGGGGACTAACAAGCATTCTGAGTATTGCGCTGCAATACATGTCCCCTACCGGCAGTCTGTCGTCCAGAAAATTGTTGGGGAAATTACCAAAGTTCAAAGTGCCATAACTTTGTCAAAAATGATCGAAACGTCGTGAAGTTCGAACTTGATCTGTAACTTATCATAAGGAAACCATGTACCAAGTTTGAAATCATTAGCATTAAGAGTTTAGAAAAAAAGTCTGGAAAGCTGTTCTTTGCGTGACGGACTGACAGACTGAGACTGACAGACGGACGGACGGAGTGCAAATCTATAGTCCCCTCCGGTGTACACCGGCAGGGCACTAATAATAATACCATGGTCTACCCCTTCCTCCTACGTCGTTCCCTCAACCTATCCACTCTCTTTGCCATTCTCTCTTCCTCCATCCACACCAAATGTCCAGCCCATCTCAGCCGGTATTTCACTAATCTCCCCATCAAGTTCATCTGCACACCAATCTTCTCCTTCAGTTCATCCATTCTTCTTCTATTCACCCTCTTCACTCCCACAATCCTCCTGACCAAGGTGTTCTCGCAAACCTGCAGCCTCTGTTGTTGTCTCTCTGCCAGCGCCACCATCTCCAGACCATCTAGGTAGGCCGGTGTTACGCAAGACATCAGAACCTTTCCTTTCAATATTCTTGAAATCTTTCTGTCTGCCATTACTCCCTCCACCGTCCATGCATTCGCCCCCACATGAATCCTCCTCCACACCTCTACCTCTGACTTACCATCCTCGGCCACTGTTCCACCGAGATACTCAAACCTATTTCCATGTCTGATCTCCTTCCCCTCTAACCTAATATTAATTTCATTTCTCTGCTGTCCAACCCACATCACCTCAATCTTCTCCATGTTCATTTTCAGCCCATGTTTCTGAAATGCCTCCTTCCACTTCCGCAGTACTTCCTGCATCTCCCGCCCACGCTCCACCACAACAGCCAGGTCATCCGCATGCAATATCCTCCCCATACTACCCCTTATGTTTAACTTCCTACTTACCAGCTCCATCTCCATGATAAACTTGAGTGGGCTATGAGTGCTTCCCTGCCTCGAACTCATGTTCACATTTAACTCTTCCAACATCTAAGGAAAAACCAAAACTTTTCCCTTTTGTTCCTTTGTACATCCCTTCCACCATCCTAAATTATCCTTCCTGCACTCCCATCAATCTCAGTGTCCCCATCACCATCTCTCTCCGGACAGTGTCATAGACCTTCTCCAGATCCACAAATCCCAATGCCATTTTACCTTGCACCTCTATCCTCTTCTCCACCAGCTGTCTTAGCACAAACATCCCATGTGTTGTTCCCGTACCCTTTCCAAACCCCTGCTGCTCTTCTCCGATCCCCTTCTCCACATTCTCCCTTATCCTCCTGTCCAGAGCCTTCTCCAGCACCCTCATGACATGACTAAGGAGTGTAATGCCCCTGTACTTCTTCGGATCTTGAACATCTCCCTTCCCCTTCCATATCGGCACAATTAACCCTGTCCTCCAATCCTCCGGAATTGACCCATCCCTCATACATACATTCAACAACCTTTGTCCAACTGTCTCCGACTTCTCCCACTGCAATTTTCATCTCTGTAAATGTGGGGGATTTCAACAACAAACTATGTTATTACAAGATAGGGGTCGATGCTGCCCGGCTCTGTTCAGTTCCCAGAATGCGCAAGGGATATTAAATCCCCGACATACACACCTCAGCAATGCCTGGTGCCCTTCCCTTTTTCACCTTCAATGCTGTCCGCATTTCCTTTTCCGTGATTTCCACCAACTCCACATAACTCGGTAGCTCCAGCTCGCCGTTTCTTCCTTCCCTGTTCAACAGCTCTTTGAAATATCTTTCCCACACCTTCCACACTGCGCCCCTCTCTGTCAGTCGCCTCCCTCCACCATCCTTAATCATTCCCTCCCTCCTCTTCTTCATGTCCTTGCTATCATCATCCCTGTCAATAGCCCATTAATAGATCATCTTCCTCCCACCAACCTCTTCCAACTCGTTGTACACCGCCTCCTCCATATCCACAGCTCTCCTTGCTGCTTCCTTCTCCTCCCCATACAGGTGCAGCAACCCCACATCCAGCTGACTCTCTGTATCCTTGATCTTTTCTATCCTCTTCCAAACCTCCTTTTCACCAACTGCCTTCGCCACTTCCTCCGTCCACCATATCTGGTTTCTATCCCTCGTCGTCGCACCCTTTTCTGATGCCCTAATTCAGATCTAGTCAAATCTCAGCCTAACTTAGCTTTTATTAGTTGCAAACTTAATTAATTAATTAATAATGAAGTTCATTACATTGATAATCTGAGTTGGCACTGCCAATGAGCACAAATACATACATGCATTGCCCTTCAAGGTGGGTTATTTGCCCCTTCGCTCTGGTTGCTAGGCAGAAGTGCGGGCACTGGCATACAAGTGCCCAGATGTCTGACCTCGAGAATAGACAGAAATGAAAGATTTTGTGCAAATGTCACATGTGCGTGCTGAGGATGAAGTCTTAACCATTCGAATTGTACTTAGGACTTCGAGTCCACAAAACCATCGTTGTGCGATGATTAATATACGTAACCATTGTTATTTTTCATCCAATCAACTTCACGTCCCCCCCTTTTCCACTGTGAGAAATAAAAGCCAGTGCCTAGGCCCTGATGAACCTCGTTTGTCAACTTCGCCATGAGACCGAGAATGTGCGCCACCCATTTCCATTCGTGTCTTTGGCGATGGATGGCGCACTTGTTCCATGAACGCATAGGCACAGCTGCGATGGACATTGGATACGAACAAGAGTCTTAAAACGTGAAATCAGTTGAGATATTCCATCGATTGGCATCGTTTCGGGATCCACTGGTTGGTCAGTTCATATCTCACCGAACATGTGCTCACCGAGCATCATGATAACCAATTCAATCCATGCATCTAGCAAAACGTTATTTGACGAGTATCAAAATAAAATTACTTTTATTGACGTAAAATGCTTGTTCGTCATTGGTTGAGTACCATCTACTTATTGTGTACGCAAATATGGTGAGTTGAAATTAGATATAGGTACCTAGATGTATTGGAGATACAGGAGTACTTGGAAGTAGTGTATGGATGGGTGATGGTATCTAGTGTTGGTAGCATAGACATGGGCTGAATGGTCTCCTCCGACTTGAAAGTTCCTTGCGCATTCTTATCTAACAAGATATCTGCAGCACTGAAACAAGCCCCCCCACTCTCCCCCCCCCCCCCCGTTCCCCAGCTCCATGCGTACGTAATAGATAGTTTTCCTCTTGTTAGCACGGGAGACGGGGTGTTTCAATCACTTCTATGTGTCTGTCTTTGTCCGAACCATAAATTTTTGACCATTTGAGGTTTGCCATCAAATTTTCAACAAAGATTTATTTTGAGAATATGGAGAAGATAAATTAATAATTTTTTCAAAAGGTCAAAAGGCAGAGTCCCGTAGAATCGTCAATTTACATCCAATTGACCCGAATTTTTAGGAATTTGCGTTTTGAGTCACTGAATTCACCAATCAAAAGCCAGAAGCCGATTGTTTTTTTAATATCAAACGGTCAAGGTTGCATAAAATCGTAAATTTTAATCCGGCCTGAAATTTGAACAGGGTTTGCACATTGGGTCACGGAAGACTGAAGACTATTGCTTTTGAGGTCAAAAGGTCAAGGTCGCCTAAAATCGTCAACTTTTACATTTTTTTGCTTATCTCTTTTTGTCATGTCTAGCATAAGGGGAAGACGAATAAGAGTGAATACAAAGCGGACGGGCATGTTCCAAAAATTTTCCAGGGCTACCAAATGGATCCATAAATCGAATTTTCCTTCATAATGAAACACCCCATAATATGAACCTAAATCATGTGGAGACCAAATCATGGAGGAATGGATAAATTATCCTTTCTGAAGGATATCGATTAATTAACTTTTATGGGCTAAAGGCCTTATAGAGGCCTAATTCACTCAGAATGGCTCAACATGAGTATTTCAAAAAAAATTACGTTGCTGTTGGTATTTTATTTTCTCAAGCAAAACAAGTGCAGACCATTGCGTGTCGGTACGCTGGCCAAATTAAAATTCTTGCCACCTGACCTGCAGCATCAGGCCTCCCTACCCAGTGATGCCAAGAGCGTCTCTGTCGCTGCAATAACTAACAGGAGGGTTGAGTACGTCTCCATCTGGGGTGCTCAGTCACCACCAATCGTTACCCTGTTGCTGCAACTGTAGGGGTTGAAAAATATACTTCAATTTTAAAGAAAACAATGATTTTAAAGATTGTTAAAAAATAATTTCATGGTATTGAAGCAGTCATATATATCCCACTTATACACCACCCTATTTAACATCTCCAAGTACTGCAAAACAGAAAGGTTTTGAAAGTTCAAAAAAGTCGATTTGTGTTCTCGTGATGACATATATAATTTCTATTTAAATAAAATTGTAAAAGTCGTATAAATAAATTAATTCAGGAATTTACCGCCATTGACGCCGCGTCTATTACACCGCCCTATCTCAAAATGGTACATTAGCTATCAGTGCCTGTTGTTTGTGTCCTTTATAACGTCCTTAAAAAGAGTAAGTTTCCTGTTTGGAATGACTTTCAATTTCATTTCACTGCCAGTCAGACAGATAATAAAAAGATGATCTCGCGCACGCGCGATCGGGATGGATTAAAAGACAAAGGACTGTAAAACTGCAGGGTTTTTTTTCCGATTTGTGCTCAAAATATACCATCAATTTAAATAAGTCAAACCTCGATCATAAACTGACGGTTGTAGACGGACGGATGAATGGACATGAACAAATTATTTAACCCCGCTTTTCACTTCGTGTGCACAGGGTAACCCGAACGGTACTCGGCAGACTGCATAGCTCCGCCATTTTGTAGTTTACATTTTGTAGCCCACTGCAAGGCCAAATCCGGATCTGCATCTTCGCCAGAATTGAATCAATTCATCCCCGTCACACACCCAACATGTCCACCATATTCCGTCCGAATCGGTGCTGAACTTTTTGAAATATTGTGCTATATATTCTCAGAATCCCTCCACAACTTTGAGATATCCGACTCACAGACGGACAAACAGGGTTGAACACACAACATCCATCCACCTTCGGTGGCAGAGGTAATTATATGTCTGTTCCATATCAGGTTAATAGGAGAGTGGATATCAAATGTTGCGAGTTGCCCAAGATGATAAATGTAACCGCAGGGCATGATGGAGAGAGTTGGGAAGTTGTTTCATGTTGTATGAACAATTTTGCCTGTCGTGCCAAGATCATGTTGTCGGTGGAACATGGGAACCATGATGCCACATAGGATGTCCTACTGTGGATTGGTGTCATAGTAAATGGACTGACCGCTTTAAGTCCGTTATGTGGAATGTTTCTTGCTCCCAGCCCAAAATCATCAAGGAATCAAGAATTGCACCAAGAACAGTGACCTTATCGCCAGTAGGGTCAGCACGAGCACATGTCCCTTTTGTCAATGTCCAAACCCAAAATCCTTCCAGACTGTTGGCCTCTTTCCATAGGCCTTGGCTGGCTGTGTGGCTGGTGACAAGCTTGGGCTTGTGCTGTTTTCCACAGCTGCTTGTGCCGATCGCCGCCTGTGTGCAGTTTTTGTTTTAAGTTCCTCAATTCCGTGTGCAAGCCAGAAACCCTAAACAATGAGTCTTTCATAACCTGGGCAGAGGGGAGCCTGGGAGAGCTGAGAAGCCACGGGTGAACAAGACTGAAGTACATTATTAGAAGCAGGCCGAATACTACAGGCCAAACAGTACATGCTTGGCTCTGTAGTAACAATTTGGGTCTGCTCCCATGTCGATTTTCCATCGTATCATGTCCAGGTGGATGTCATGTCGTACCTTTACCTGGTGGACCACTCCATAAGACTTGAACTGGGGTTGAAGCATCAAAGCAAAGCCACAAACTAAAATGGGGAATAATTGTGCCGTACTTTCCCTTTGGCAATTTGAACAAACTGCTGCTTTGTAACGCAGCCCTATTGTCCAAGAATGTTTTCGAGGAACTCCGAAAGTTAGCTCCGATTTTCATCGCCAGTGATGCAGAACGGCAGCCAAGGTTGATCACGTGGCATGTGGGTATGGCCTACACTCATGGAAATCCCTTCTCATAGCATGTGTGCCAAAATCCCTTCTCTGGCATCCGCAGGAAATCATCTTGTGGGTCCCTGAAAGCCTGTAAATCTTCCCAGAAACACAAGTGCTTTTGCAGGCCTGCCGCACTGTCTCAGTTCCATTAATGCCTCCTCTGTCATGAACCACAGCTGCTCTCAGGAGGCCTGCTGTCTAGTTTCTGCACAATGCTAAACAAGGACAGTTTCGAGAAAAATATAGTTCACAATGGTGGTTTAATGGATAAGCAGGAGAATGGGACATGGGGTCCTATTATGATACGACATCCACCTACTATGTTGTGCAACTTTTCAAAATGGAACCCAGAATCTGAATCTGAAGTGGGGCTTTCAAATAAAAAGTGCTACAACTCTTAGTACAGCTTACTTTGTTTTCATCAAACTTTTAACAATGTCAACCCTGGAAAATCCTCCGACAATTAATTTCCAATAATTGGAAATTAATTAATTAAGAGACCAATTATTGGTCTCTGGCTTTGACACCAATGCAATTTTTTATTACGGACCCTAGGCATCAAAGAAGCTACATAATATTGAACAAACAGTTTCAAATGGAGCACCTCGCCACCATTAGAGCATTCGAATTGCATCAGATATGGCAATAAATGGGAATGGCACGGAGCAAATGGGAAATGAGTTGGAAAAGCATTTTGTTTTTTAATATGGCAGTTGACATTTCACATTATTTCACTTCCAAACATTCTTTTCATGGTGCATCTTAGTGCAGATGGTTGAAAAGAACAAAACAAGATGTGATCATTAATTTCAACTAGATGGTATTCGTAGAATACCTACCCTGTGCAGTCAACTTGGTGTGAGCCAACTCTTCTCTTTTAGAACGTTTCTTTTTTTTTGATCCAATATGGCGGCCAGACCACATGAGCGAAGACATCATACATTTTTATTCTCTAATATAATTGTTGCATAGATCATGCAAAAATAAATTTCAAACTGATCAGACCAAGTGTTGTTCCTGTCGAATTATGACGTCATAATTATGGCACCAATGACGTCATCATTAACAACACCTATTCCCCATATGGAGTTATTTACAATGAGCCACGTTTCAATTTTTTTCCAGAGAGCCGTTTTGGAGATATAGAGGTGCAACGTTTTTTGGTTTTTCCAAGATGGCGCCTGTAACACATGACCTATGACATCATGATTATCATTACATTATTTATATATACTCACGTTAATGCGTTTTACTCACGAGGCCTCTTTGCACCGTCCTCAATAAGCCACACTTCCAACGAGTGCTCATAGATTCCTTCTGGCCAGTCCTTTACGAGTGCAGTTCTCTCACAAGGGCAGTCCTCAAGTCCTTTGTAATGCGCGAATCGTGCCAGTCCTCTTGATAAAGCGCATAAGTCCTTTTTCCAACCAGTCCTGTCGAAGGGCTTTGTACGCGCGTTTATATAGCGCCGCCCAGCGAACCCTCTGGAATTTTCCAGCCACGCTCTTACCACACCCCTCACGCATTCCACCCGAGCCCTGTTTGGTTGTTGGCTCTTACCGGCTCCGCCCTTGACATGCTGCTTGACGTGGCCACACCCCGACCTCGCGCTCCTCCCCCTTTCCAGGCCTACCTCGTGGCATTTGGCTGGTTTCGAGTGAAAACCCAAGGGCAGCGAAAGCTGCTGGCAAAGGAGGTGTATTAGCCAAATCAGGGCACGGGATGGATGCTGCCCAACGAGGTCGATTTGGAGGGTGGGCCGCAAAATGAACGGGACCTACTCTTATTTATTTTACACAATGCAGGTATCACTATTGGAAATGGCCTTATCTCACATATACTATGACATAACTAATGTTCTAAGGTGGCCTACGTGTTGCATGTGGACTAACTATGGGGGCAAACCTTTAACCATCATGTATGTACATTCTCAGAACCGCAACACTGCACCCCTCCTTCGCCAGGCTCGTCCCCGAGCCGAACCCACACACGTGAGTACGACCGGTTCTGATGCAAGGGTCAGGACCACTTTTTAATTAGTGTGACACTTAGGTGTGGTTACCCTCTACTTTTAACCTAACACCCTGTGCGCGACAGTTTTAAACACTAGATATGTCCCACCTACTGCGTTGTGTACTAACTATCAGACTCACGCCCACAATTAACCGAATTATGGAAATAATTCGCAAACTAAACATGAAGCCGGTGGGGAGCATGTTATTTACAAGACCACTTATTATTTACAATACTACAACCCAGGACCTGTTCTTTTGGGGGAGAGAATAGAAATTTTGAAAAGGAGAAACACAGAATTGAGAATGCACTGCACCAATACATCATACACCAATATGCACAAAAAAATGCACAGTCATCAAAATGCACAATCACATTTCAAAATTGCACAGTCATTAATAAATCACATTACATAATAAATCAATGATGTCTTGTGCTTGGCTGCGTCTTGCGTCTTGCGTCTTCGTCTTCGGTGTGCCACAATAAACTTGGAGATCTTCTTCCCTGGCACATCGGAATAATAAAAAGTGCACAAACCGTGTCCGTTTTTTATTTATTATTTATTATTTGCAGGGCCATCTTATGGTCCATCTGCTTGGCTTGATGCCACTTAAAACAGTGGTCCACAGGGCACAAGATAATGCTTGCAGCAATTGTCTGCTCAAGCAAAGGTGCCAGGCCACAGAACGTGTGGTCCATAGGTGTACCGGTGCAGGCAACAGGCAGCAGGGTGCAGCGCAAAGTTGAAGCCGCACAGCTCAGGGTACCTGCACACTCCCCTCAACAAAAGATATGGGTCCATGGGTGGGGAGGAAAGACAAAGCAGAGAGAGTCAGCGGAGGAAAGGGCGCAAGGGTACACATCAATACGAGGTAATGCGACATGAGGGGCGCGGAAGAGCGAGCCGAGAAAGCTCGTCCCTAGCCGTACATCACCCCCCCCCCCCCCCATGTCAACCTACACTACCCTTGCCCCTCCCCGTATTTACACTTTACAAATTCCGTCTCTACCGTCTTGTCTCCCATATCTCCCCCTAAACCAAATTCGTTTCCAATCCCTCCCAAGAAGGAAAAGATGGAATAAACACAATGTCTCACCCACGTCATGATGCGTCTTTCATTCCAAATATTTGCAAAACCTGGTGTGGAGTTCCGTCACCCTGGTGAGTGGATGTGTATGGTGCGAAGAGATTCTGATCTGAGCTATCCTCTAATTGACATTAACTCACCTTACACTACCCGGGGTCTTGCCCTGCCAATCCAATTGGCCTCTTTAAACTATGTGGTTCTAAAAACCAATTCCCATTGCCCATCCCTGTGGTGCCCTACCAATTTGGGGTCTCACTCCCCCAATTTTTCAATACTGTGCCTTCGCACAATTTCGGGGCTGGGTCGTGTGGCTCGACCAGCAGGTCATACTTACCTGCGCACCTCCGCCACTGAAGTCGCCACCCGAGCTTGCCTAGCTCCTGCGACTACGCTAACTTGGGGAAGGCCATCCTGGCTCTCTCACCCCTCTAATGCCCTCTCTGGCATTGGGCTACCCAGGGCCTTCCTTTGGATCCTTGGGCCCCACTGAACACGACACAACTGGCTCCCAGAGCCTACCTGCGGCCTCACCTGGCCGACAGAGTACCAGTGGCGGAGTGCCCATTTAACCATACTCACTAATTAAGCCCACACACCCAGCCATTCCACTCACTCATGCACCCCTCAAAGCAACAATTTGCTACTCTCTGCACCACAGATGTCAATATCCAAACAATTTACCTACTCCCTCGACCTGACTTTAAACTACCCTCCCCGGGTACTCGTGAAGGGGTCCATCTTCCCCCATCCACTCCTTCGCACCATGCACTCCACACCACTTATTCCACACACCTAATATTCTCACCATTTATCCACTTGCACCCCATGCAAGTCAATCACTCAACACACTCACACTTGTCCACAATACTCCATTCTGCAACTGGACCTGACGGCATCAGCCCACGGGTCCTAAAATCATGTTCTTCCGCTCTTTCACTCCCTCTCTCTGTTCTCTTCACCCTCTCTTTTGCTCAAGGTCATCTTCCATCTGCTTGGAAATCTGCCAACATCACCGCTTTGCACAAAAAAGGTGCAAAAACAGATCCCAGCAACTACAGACCAATCAGCCTTCTCCCAATTATCAGCAAAGTCATGGAATCCATCATTGCTTCAGATATGAAATCTTTCCTCTTCTCCAATGGCTTGATCTCTGATCATCAATTTGGTTTCAGACCTGGACACTCCACTCTGGACATGCTGCTTCTGCTTTCTCAACAATGGATGGAGGTCCTCAATGCCAAACAGGAAATTAGAGCAGTCTCCCTTGACATATCACGTGCCTTCGATACGGTCTGGCACCCCGCTCTGCTCACCAAACGCTCCTCTTTTGGTATCCATGGAAATCTCCACGCATGGCTGGCGGACTTCCTCTCTAGTCGTAGTCAACGTGTGGCCCTGAATGGGTTTCTCTCATCTCCTCTTCCTGTTCAGGCTGGAGTTCCCCAAGGCAGTGTTCTGGGCCCTGTGCTTTTTCTGGTCTTCATCAATGATCTCTCTGACTCTCTTGAAAATCCTCTCTATCTCTTTGCTGACGACTCTACTCTCTGTCGCTCCATTCTTCATCCCTCAGATCGGCAGTCTGCAGCCTCCTCACGCTCTGCAGACCTTGACAAAATCACAGACTGGGCAAACAAGTGGAACATGTCTTTCAATCCTGACAAATCTCACACTCTTACGATGTCTCTCCGAAAAGACCGACTGGACAACCCTCCCAGCCACTTTCTGAATAATCCTCTCCAAGAAGTTCTGTCACTCAAGCTTTTGGGTCTCACTATCTGCCATGATCTTTCCTGGAAAAACCACATTTCAAATCTGGCCTCCAAAGCCAGTCGCCGACTGGGCATCCTCCGTCGTGCGAAGTCCTTCCTTGGCACACCTGAGCTCCTCACCACATACAAGGCTTTCATCCGCAGCTCAATGGAATACTGCTCTCCCCTCTGGGCTGGTGCTCCTGCCTCACACCTAGCTTGCCTTCGCGTTGTTGAAACCAAAGCATTCAGAATCATTGGAATCTCCCACGATGAAGCTAACTCCAAGGGCCTCTCACTCACTCACCGCAGGCAGGTTGGTGGTCTTTCCGTCTTCTACCAACTCCTCTCTGGCCTTGCCCCCCCAGCTCTCTCTGGGCTCTGTCCCGCAAATATTCCTACAGGTCGCACAAGATCTGCCTGCAACCCTCTTTTGGTTAAACTGCCAAAATCAAGACTCTCTGCTCACCTTCACTCCTTCATTCCTCTTTTCTCCCACCTCTGGAACAAACTCCCTCACTCTCTTCAATCCCACTCCACCCTCCAAGTCTTTAAAACAGCTGTTCACCACCATCTCTTATCTTCCCCCATCCAAAACCTTGATCTTTTCTACCCCCGCTAATTTCACCCCAATTCCACTTTTTGAAATACCAACTTCTGTCCTGGAAGTCCTTGGTGTCCTTGTGCTTTATACTTCCCCCTCCCCCCCCCCTTCCCATGCCTCCTCCCCCCGGGCCCTCTCCCTTCCACACATCTCCCTGCTCTCGGATGTTGTGTTTGTGTGCTTCCCCTTCTCTCCCCATCTTGTCTTCCGCTCCCTCTTTTTGTGTATTTTGTTTGTCTGGTCGATTTGTTTGTGAAGTAAATGTTGGCTCTTTCACGAGCCTCGATTCAGTATACAAAAAAAAAAAAAAAAAAAAATTCATACATCACCTCGGGTCATCCCCGACCATTGCCTCATTTCACCAAGTTCATCAATAACCAGATTCTCACACACACAACCATTCACGATCAATGCCTCATTTCACCAAGTTCACCACAAACAATTTCACTCAATTCCTCATTTGCGCCTAAAGCTCACGCTCATACTTACAGCACCATCTAACTAACTACTTCCCTCTAATACTGGTGCTTTCCCATCTTCCCTTACACTAAGCACTTCCCTAGTCATTATCATCCATCTAATCTGACTACGTCACCTCCCCTCTACCGGTACAAATGTCACTACTTAAATCTTGGTCCTACCATCATTTCTCTAAATCCCCAACAATTATCCTAGCCCGCCCTGGCTAGTTTACATTGCCATCCCCATAAACTAAAGCTCATGTGCCCCATGAATGTGATGTGAATGGTAAAGCTACCATTCGCCATCACTACTGCCATTACGAATCGTTAACTACTCTCGAGCCTCTCGGGGTGGAAATACATTTTCATCACAGCTCGGCTTCGGAAAGCCGAGCAATGCATGCGGGTGGTCAGTCTCCTGTTGGTTGGGTCCGTCCGGCATTTTCGATTCTGGGGAGGAGGCATACTTGGACCGAGATTCCAGGCACCATCTCGGCGCGGAGCCTTTCGGTCTCCGGCACGGTGACCCAGCCTCCCCCGGTCGGAGCACCGCGCCCGCCAGGGGGCGAGGTCCGACCTCGCCTTCCTCCCCCGGAATCGTGCCGTTTGCCCCTTGCGCCACGGCACGGCACCGACCATACAGGGCGGGACCCGGCCCGAATCGTGCACGCCGCCGCGGCAACGATCCCCGCCGGCCCCCGCAGCACACAAAGAACACCACGCCCCGAGAGCTCGCATCGGCTATCCGTTGGCCTAAACGCTGCCCCGGTCTGCATCGATGCTCGAGTCGCATTCTCAACACACGCGACCCTTCCCATACTCACAAATCCCATACATTCCGTTACAGCACTCGCTCGTGCATACTCTTTTCTCACACACTCAGGTGCACACCACTCAGGCACACTCACACTGCTCGCACACTCCATTAGTACACATCCTCACGCACACCCTGGTGCTCTCCTACCACTCACACACCCCATTACACACTTCTCTTCCAGGCACTCCTCTCTCGTTGCATCCTCTGTAACTCCCATGGGTGTGCACTCTGTTGCACACCCAATCATCACCGCACACCCTCCTCAGTTACGTACTCCGTAACACTTACGGGTGTGCACTCTATTGCACACCCAATCACCCGCTCCGGTGTGCACTCCCACACACTCTCCACAATGCGTTCTGGTGTGCATTCACGCACACTCTCCTCAGCCATTGCACACTCTGTTCTGCACTCTGTTCCACACTCCATTTCAACACACTCTTCCCACATACACTCCATTGTGCATTCTTCCTCCCACTCTGTAACACACTCGCGCTTCGGCACCGTTCGCACACGCGTGCCATTCACTTCCGTACAGCACACCACGGACCTTCCACGAGCGCCCGGGTGACGTCGGAAACCCAAGCGCGTGAAAAATCTTTTCCCGCCGAACACTTTCGCGCCAAACCATTTCGCGCCATACACAACTCTACTTACCTTCGGGACCCTTTTCCGCAGCAGTGCCTGCAAATTCTCATTGGGGTTAGGCAGCACGACATCACAATGCGAATGCAGACTTTAAGTACATTCCATTTCTTTCTTCAATTCATGCACTAACTCTGCCGTCTCCTCAACCCCAATTTCCAATTTCCAATTTCGAGTCCCGCTCGAACATGTGTGTCTGTGTGTGACGGGCCCATTTGTCCAGGGATAAGTATAAGACTGTTTAATGCTGCACTGTGTGTACTTCTCCTCCTTCCTGCACAAATTTGTAATAAACCAATTGTTCTTCCTTATTTCTTCCTAATTCGACCGTATCAGTCTTTTCCTCCATTGGGTAAGCGTGGCATGATTCGGAACCGCTCGGATCGGGTTTAGTACCGGTTAACGGCCCGGCTCACGGCTCGCTATCGCTCGGCGTTTCCACTACAGCCGTGGTTAGGACGGGGTTATTTCCTTGCTTCCTGGGAGGCGTTGGTAATTAGGTAATAGGAATAATTCGGCCGACCACCCTTTTCAACCCTGACCGGAAGGAACGTCATAGCCCCGGATCACGGCGGCTAGAAAAAGACAAGGGGATTAATCCCCCCCTTGGTAAGGGGAAAGGCCGATGTTGAGATCCGCAACAATATGTATGTATGTGTATATATATATATATATATGTATATATATATATATATATATATATACATATATATATATATATATATACATATATACATAATATATATATATATATATATATATATATATATATATATATATATATATACGTATATATATATATATATATATATATATATATATATATATATATATATATATATATATATATATATATATACGGATCTGGGGTCGGCGATCCCCTTACCAAGGGGGGGTCAATCCCCTTGTCTTTTACACTGGCCGATTCCCCCAGTCCTGGAAGTATGACGTCACGCCCGGTCAGCGCTGAATAGGGTATTAGGCCTATCCGTCCTATGACCTAAGTACCAGCGCCTCCCGGTACGCAAGGAAATACTCCCACTCGTGCCGCAGTGTAATTGATGGATTGCGCCGAGCGAAGCGAACTGCGGCGCGAGTCGTTTAACAACGACTAAACCCGATTGCGAAGCGTTGGCCGAAATCGCACCACAGGAACTCAATGGGGAAATCACTAAAGCGATCGGATGAGAAAGAAACCAAACGGGTAAGAAATAACAGGTGTTTATTAATTATTTACACAAAATCCAAAACCAAGGAGAAGAAAAGAATGTAATTTACAAGGAAAGAGGACACTGTGCAATTATTAAAAACAAGCTTAACTTATACCCCAGACAACACAAAGGACAGACGACGGGCAGACTCACACGAATGGGGAATTGCAGGTTGGATTGGCTGGAGGGAGAGAAGGTGCGGTGTGCAGAACGGCAGGGCTGGAAGGTGCGGCGGGAAAACGCGGCAAGCAGGTCCGCTCCGGGCTGGAAGCGAGCAGGGCGGCAGCTCGACGTATTCGGCTTCACACCGGCAGCTTTCTCAGGCGTCCTCCGCCTCCTGCACTCTCTTTCTCATGCGTCTCCGAAGCTCTCTCAGCAGAACCGCCACTTGCGCAAGCACTTCCCTCAAAACTCCAGCTCACCTCTCCACAGGACGCCTCAGAACTCTCTCCGGTTCAGCTGGAGGACGCATCTCTGCGAAAAGGCTTGCGTGCGCGCTTATATTGTGCATGGTGCGATGAAGCCGCCAACTCCGATGCCACGCCTACTGGTTTTGCTCAGCTCGGCGCTGGTTGGTTGGCAAGGGCCCTTTGGCTCCACCCCTGATGACGAGAGCTCTCTGGCTCCACCTTCGATGACGGGAGCTGACAGCCGTACCTTGGTTCTCGATCTTTAGCCAACCTCGTGTTCAATGGCGGCCCCCATGCGGAAAAGAAGAGCATCTGCTCCCATTTGCATGGCGACCGCTGTCGCAAAAATGAAGGGGTCGAAGGGGGCCTGTCTTATTTGTTTTGATGCAACGCAAGATCAACTAGTGGAGACACAGCCTTAAACTGAAACACATAATAATGAAATAACTATTGAGAAGGTCCTATGGTTTTCTACGTGCGTGCGATGGACTAACTAAAGGACGACCTTTGACCTTTACAACAACGAATGGAGGTATTTACACGAATCATTACATTAGACAAAGGGGGTATATTTACAATAAATTACACACAGTGCACGGTTTCCCAAATCCGTTACACTGTCCCCTTCCTCCTCCAGGCACATCCCGGGCCGATAAAACTTTACTTAGTGTGACACTCAGAAGTGGTAACCCTCTACTATTAATCTGACCCTGAGTGCGACAATTTTAAAGCACAAATAAATATGTCCCCCTGTTGCGTTGCACCCTACCTAACAGATTCACACCCACAGAATAACCGAATTGCGGAATTAATTTTCAAACTAAACATTGACGGTGGGGAGCATTATTTACAGGTGACATTATTTTGACTATTTACAAAAACGCAACCCAGGACCTGTTATTGTTTTTGGGAGACACAAAAAGAGAATCCTGTGGGAGGGAGGATAGAGACAGCATGCACTGCATCGACGCACCAGCACCAATAAACACCAAAGCACCAATCAAAGAGCACAGTCACGCACCATCCAGTGCGACATTACACAATAATAAAACAAAAGAAACACACTGATGGTCTTGCTCTTCTGCTCCCTCTGCTGGCCGTCGTTCTTCCAGATGTTCTCTTTCTTGGTCTCCTTGGTAGCTTGCTGCCTATTTGCCATAATAAACAAACAAAAAAAAGCACATAAACGTGTCCATTTTTATTTATGGCCAACAGGGACCGACTATGGGTGGTCCATAAATGTGGTGCTCGGCCACAGACTGTGGTCCATATGGTGGTGCTCGGCCACAACAACGTCGTCCATAAAGTGGTGCATCGATGCAGGCAGCTTGCAGCGGGAATTCGGGCACACAATGGCGGGCTCCCGCATGCTCCCCCTCAGTGCCCAGAGAGCACGGTCCATGGGTGGGGAAGGAAGACAAAGCAGAACTAGCGAGGGCTAGGGCACAAGGGTACACATCAACACAGGTAATGCAGAGTGAGGTGCACACGGAGAGCGAAGTGAGAAAGCTCATCCCTACCGTACGCCATCCCCCCGTCACCTCCTCTACCCTTGCCCTTACCCCATATTTGCAAAACCTACACATTTACAAATTCGTCACTACCGTCACGTCTTCCCCATATCTCCCCTAATTCCAAATTCGTTACAATCCCAATGTCTAAATTTGCCATCACCAATTCATCATCAATCCCTCTTAAGGAGGGAGAGATGGAACATCAAGCACAATGTCACACCCACGTCATGATGCGTCTCACCTTTCCAAAACATTTGCACAAAAATAAAACAACAACACATGGCACGGCGTGGAGTTCTGTCGTCACCTCAGGTGAGTGGATGCAGATGGTGCAAGGAGATTTCAATCCTAACTACTTCCTAAATGACATTAACACATTTTACACTACCCGGGGTCTTTCCATGCCAAACCATTGGCCATCTTACACTCTATGCGGTTTTAAGAACCAAACTCCCATTGGCCAAACTGTGGTGCTCATCAATTTGGGGTCTCACTCCCCCGATTCAACTCCCTGTGCCTTTGCACAATTTCGGGACTGAGTTGTGTGGCTCAACAAGCAGGTCTACTCACCTGCACACCTCCACCACTGCAGTTTCCTCCGAGCTTACCTGCTCCTTTACCTAACTTATCTAACTGGGGAAGGTCCTCCCTGGCACTTACCCCCTCGGTGCCCTCTCTGGCACTGGGCTACCCGGGTCCGTCCTCCGGATCCTCGGGCCCCATCCACAACAACTCTACCGGCTCCCAGAGCCCACCTGCGGCCTCACCTGGCCGACATCCTCACAGTGGCGGAGTGTCCAACCAACCACACACACTAACAGGCCACACGCCCAGCCATTTCCACGTCACTAATGCACCCATCCAAACACCATTCTTCCACATGCACCACAGATGCCAATATCCAACCACAATTTACCTATACCCTCTACCTAACTCTTAAACTACCCTCCCCGGGTATTCGTGATAGGGGTCCATCCTTCCCATACACTCCCTTCGCACCAACCACTCCACTCCACAGTTTCCACCATACTCACTCCACACCATCCATTCCATACTCCATTTCATACTAGTTATGTCATTCAATCATTTTCCATACAACACACAAGCATTCTCCATACACCTGTTCACTTGCACACCTGTGCAATCACACCTGGTGCTACCTGCACCCTCCTTCCTCCGGGACCATTTGCTCAATACAATGCCCAATCACCATTACTCACTCATACACTGCTCCATACACCTGCACACAAACGGCACCATTCACGAGCATTGCCTCTCAACACAAAGATTCTCACCTGCAATGCCTCATTCGATAAAAAACCACAAACACACTGCATCATCTGATCTACCTGGTTTCCTTCTAACTTGGTGCTCCCCGTCTTCCTTTTAAACTAAGCACATACCACGTCATTAACAACCATTCTAACCTCTCTACGTCCCCGACTACCTGTACAATGTCGCTACTTACCTCTATCGTTACCTATTGTCATTTTTCTAGATCCCTATACAATTATCCAAACCCTCCCTCGGCGAGCTTACACTGCCATAACCCCATAGCTATTGCTCATGTGCCCGGGTGGATGTGAGGGATGGTGGATTTACCATCCTTCCACATCGGCTATCTCTCACTATCAATTTTGCCATCAAATTCCAATTCTGCCCATCACTTTGCCAATCATCTGCCAATCAAATTTACCAATCATATTTGCCAATCATTACTGCCAATCCTATTCACTATCCCCAATTTCGAGTCAAAACACTATCATCATCACAGTCCGCTATATCTGAGCCTCGGTGCGTCGTTATATTTTCAAAGCTCGGCTTCGCAAAGCTGAGCACTGCATTCGGGTGGTTCGTCTACCGCGGGTTGGGTCCGTCCGGCATTCGGTTCAGGGGAGGAGGTTTGGTTGGGCCGAGGTTCAAAGCGCCATCCAAGCGCGATGGGCCAACCTTGCCCGGGTGGAACGCCGCCACCACAGGGGGGCGACGCTCCGGTCCCTCCTACCTGCCCTCGAACCGGACCGGTCGCCTTGCCCGGCAAGGCCCGGACTCAACCGTGCGGGGCGGGGCCAGGCCCGGATCGTGCACGACGCTCCGAAGAGAAGCGACGCAGCACCGATCCCCGCCGGCTCCCGCAATACCCACAGCCCGGCACGGACCGAAGGCTCGCGTCGGCTAACCGTTGGTCTAACCGCTGCTCCGGTCCACGTCGATGCCTTACTCGCATGCTCACACGCATACGCGACCCCTTTTACACTCACCAAGCCCGGCGTCTCCCATGCATCCCACACACTCCGTCCATTCCACCACCGCACTCCCTGTAACACACCACACCTCTCTCTCACGCACCTTCTTGTGCACACTCGTCGTTCGCACACTTCCTTAACACACCTCCTCGCGCACCGTCTTGCGCACTCTCCCTCCGTACCACTCAGGTGTGCGTTCTTGCACACTCTCTCCGTCCATCCCAAGCGTGCATCCTCGCACCCGCTCCTCATCCATTTCACTCTCCGTATCACTCTCATCACCGCACGTACACTCCGTATCGCTCTCACTCTCTGTGTCGCATTCACTCTCCGACGCACACTTTTTTCTTACACGCGCGCCATTTCCACTCACACAGCGCCCAACGGACCTCCCATAAACGCCCGTGGTATGCTGGGATCCCAAGCGCGCGAAAAGCAACTTCCTGCAAAACCTCTTAGCACCATATACAGCACGACTCACCTTTGGGATCCTCCTCTCCACGCGCACCTGCAAATCTTTATAAGGATTAGCAAGTACGGCATCAGGATGTGAGCCTAGACTTTGTACATTATCCATCTTTCCCTTCAATTCCTGGGCTACCTCCGTCGTCTTTTCAATTTCAATTCCAACTACTTTTTCTTTATTCACCTCGACGACCGCTGGCTTTATTAAAATTCCCTCTTCCACTTCAGCGGTCGCCGGCTTCCCCACACCCCGGGTCGCGATTTCTACCCCGGTCCAGTTACCCGCGCTTTGCTCTGACTCGCTCAATCCGCGCTCCTCAACTCGCATTACCTCATCGCGTACCCCTGGGACCTGCTCGCCCAACTCGCGGTCAATGTTCTCCCCCATTTTTATTTTATTCGGTCACCCATTCTGTTTTCCATTCCCTCTCTATCGGCCCTCATTTCGTTCATTATTGCTTCAATTTGGTCTCCCAATTGCTCAAGTTGGCTTCCCACACTCATTCTCAGCATCGCGGTGAATTGCGTCACGAAGTCCTCCACATCAAAGCGCGCTGGTAGTGTTACAGCGGGCGCGGCTACCGTGGCCACCACGTGCGAGGCGCCCTCTTGTGCCTCTGCAACCTCATGCGCGCCGCCGCCATCTTGTGCGCCTGAAATCTCCGCTACCCAATGCGTATTGCGCTCCTCCTCCATTATTCCCACCTCTTTGTGGTCCTGGGTTACCTCCAAACCCTCTTCTAGCTCCCCTACCGGCATCCGGTCGCCTTGATCATCCATGGCACGATTTTAATTTGGATGTTAAATAAAATTTCGGCCGCTCCAAATTTTGACCAAATTTTAAAAGATGTTTCAAATTTGGTTTGGGTCCAAATCTCACTCCCAGACACCAATTGTTACGGATCTGGGGTCGGCGGTCCCCTTACCAAGGGGGGGGGGGGCAATCCCCTTGTCTTTTACACTGGCCGATTCCCCCAGTCCTGGAAGTATGACGTCACGCCCGGTCAGCGCTGAATAGGGTATTAGGCCTATCCGTCCTATGACCTAAGTACCAGTGCCTCCCGGTACGCAAGGAAATACTACCCCTTGTGCCGCAGTGTAATTGATGGATTGCGCTGAGCGAAGCGAACTGCGGCGCGAGCCGTTTAACAACGACTAAACCCGATTGCGAAGCGTTGGCCGAAATCGCACCACAGGAACTCAATGGGGAAATCACTAAAGCGATCGGATGAGAAAGAAACCAAACGGGTAAGAAATAACAGGGGTTTATTAATTATTTACACAAAACCCAAAACCAAGGAGAAGAAAAGAATGAAATTTACAGGGAAAGAAGACACTGTGCAATTATTAAAAACAAGCTTAACTTATACCCCAGACAACACAAAGGACAGACGACGGGCAGACTCACACGAATGGGGCATTGCAGGTTGGATTGGCTGGAGGGAGAGAAGGGTCTGTGCAGAACGGCAGGGCTGGAAGGTGCGGCGGGAAAACGCAGCAAGCAGGTCCGCTCCGGGCTGGAAGCGAGCAGGGCGGCAGCTCGACGTATTCGGCTTCACACCGGCAGCTTTCTCAGGCGTCCTCCGCCTCCTGTGCTCTCTTTCTCATGCGTCTCCGAAGCTCTCTCAGCAGAACCGCCACTTGCGCAAGCACCTCCCTCAAAACGCCAGCTGACCTCTCCACAGGACGCCTCAGAACTCTCTCCGGTTCAACTGGAGGACGCATCTCTGCGAAAAGGCTTGCGTGCGCGCTTATATTGCGCATGGTGCGATGAAGCCGCCAACTCCGATGCCACGCCTACTGGTTTTGCTCACCTTGGCGCTGGTTGGTTGGCAAGGGCCCTTTGGCTCCACCCCTGATGACGAGGGCTCTCTGGCTCCACCTTCGATGACGAGGGCTGACAGAGCTGTACCTTGGTTCTCGATCTTTAGCCAACCTCGTATTCAATGGCGGCCCCCATGCGGAAAAGAAGAGCATCCGCTCCCATTTGCATAGCGACCGCTGTCGCAAAAATGAAGGGGTCGAAGGGGGCCTGTCTTATTTGTTTTGATGCAACGCAAGATCAACTAGTGGAGACACAGCCTTAAACTGAAACACATAATAATGAAATAACTATTGAGAAGGTCCTATGGTTTTCTACATGTGTGCGATGGACTAACTAAAGGACGACCTTTGACCTTTACAACAACGAATGGAGGTATTTACACGAATCATTACATTACACAAAGGGGGTATATTTACAATAAATTACACACAGTGCACGGTTTCACAAATCCATTACACTGCCCCCTTCCTCCTCCAGGCACATCCCGGGCTGATAAAACTTTACTTAGTGTGACACTCAGAAGTGGTAACCCTCTACTATTAATCTGACCCTGAGTGCGACAATTTAAAAACACAAATAAATATGTTCCCCTTTTGCATTGCACCCTACCTAACAGATTCACACCCACAGAATAACCGAATTGCGGAATTAATTTTCAAACTAAACATTGACGGTGGGGAGCATTATTTACAGGTGACATTATTTTGACTATTTACAAAAACGCAACCCAGGACCTGTTATTGTTTTTGGGAGACACAAAAAGAGAATCCTGTGGGAGGGAGGATAGAGACAGCATGCACTGCATCGACGCACCAGCACCAATAAATACCAAAGCACCAATCAAAGAGCACTGTCACACACCATCCAGTGCGACATTACACAATAATAAAACAAAAGAAACACACCGATGGTCTTGCTCTCCTGCTCCCTCTGCTGGCCGTCATTCTTCCAGATGTTCTCTTTCTTGGTCTTCTTGGTAGCTTGCTGCCTATTTGCCATAATAAACAAACAAAAAAAAGCACATAAATCCGTTACAATATATACATACATATATATATATATATATACATATATATATATATATATATATATATATATATATATATATATATATATCTTACTATAATTCACCAAATGTCTGTCCATCTGTCTGTCCACCCCGTCCGTTCCCATGTACCGCAAAAACAGCTGAACCGATCGCAACAAAATTTTGTGTGGGTAATCCTGGGACCACCTGGAGTAAAATCGGCTATATTGTTTTTCCAATTTCAGCTTTGGTCTCCCGCATTTTCAGGTTTGGACTCCCGCCTAACGTTTTTGTCCCGGGTAACGCAAAAACGGCTGCACCAATCGCAACGACACACCTCCGTGCCCGTGGGATTCCCACGGGTGACCCCACGAGTATATATAATATATTAATATATATATATAATATACTACTGTGTTCAAAAAGTATCCGACCTTATTTTCGTGCGTAAAAAAAAAGAAGCTAGGGAGGCGTTGATTGGTGCACGTATGTAGGCGATCCTAATGCGCACCGCGTGAATTTTTTCCCACCTGCAGAAGCTATCATTCGAAGGACAGACCGCCGATGAGTGAGGACATGTAAGCGAGCGCCGTCGGATTTTCGTTTTTGACAAAATGACGGAAAACTTGAACAATGCTACTGCATCAAATTTTTGTGTAAAAGCTTGGCGATTGCCAAGTGGAAACGATCCGCAAGATTCAACATCGTTCATTCCATTATGAAGGAGGATTTGGGCGTCAGGAAAATCTCAGCGAAGTTCGTACCAAAGCTGCTAACGATTGAGCAGAAGCAACTCCGTTTGGAGATCGCACAGGACATGCTGGAGACTGTGAACAGCGATCCCAGCTTCCTCAACACAGTGATCACTGGCGATGAGTCCTGGGTTTATGGGTATGACCCAGAAACAAGTTGCAGTCATCACAATGGAAGCATCCAACATCCCCGAGGCAAAAAACACAAAATTTGATGTAGTAGCGTTGTTCATGTTTTTCCGTCATTTTGTCAAAAACGAAAATCCGACGGCGCTCGCTTACATGTCCTCACTCATCGGCGGTCTGCCGTCGAATGACAGCTTGCAGGTGGGAAAAAATTAACGCGTGTGCATTAGGATCGCCTACATACGTGCACCAATCAACGCCTCCCTAGCTTCTTTTTTTTTTACGCACGAAAAATAAAGGTCGGATACTTTTTGAACACATTACGTACATATACATATATATACATATACATATATATACACAAAGAATTAAGTTAAGCACCCCTACACAACGAATTAAGGTAAGCACCCCTAATATATATTCTTTGTGTATATGTATACATTGGCATATATTCTAAGGTATGTGAGATCAAATAATGATTGGTATGACATTAGCAATTATCCATTGATGAAATGCAGATGAGTGCACTCATCTGTGACGCCCATCGCTCGTGCAGCACGTGTTATCATCCACGTGGTCGTGATTTTCTGTAAAGGTCGCTAGAGGTCTTCTCAGAACAATGACTGTACGTTAGAAAACATAAACGTCATCCACACTGTCCGTGATGGACCTATAGCTCCATACTTAAATTGAGGTGAAAATATGCCTAAAATTCCCAAAAATTTCACCTTAAATTATTCAGAATAAAATATTGAAAACGGCATGATTGTTATGTTTTTATGTGACCATAATATCACTTCTCCAGAAAATATAGCAATATCATGGGTATATTACACTGTTTTGACGACAACAAACTTGTAATGTGCGAGGTTGTAAAAAAACGGGGGGGGTGCTTAACTTAATTCTTTGTGTATATATATATATACAGTATACACATATATATATATATATACAGTATACACATATATATATATATATATATATATATATATATATATACACATATATGTATATATATATATATATACACATATATATATATATATATATACACATATATATATATATATATATATATATATA